>NC_060270.1:98122268-98422268 GCF_021613505.1 Equus quagga | reverse complement strand
GGTGTGCCTACAAAAAAAAGAATGACTCCGTTTTCAGTCATCTGGTAGTTTGTAGGATTTGCTCATGAGACCACAAAGAAAGATATCTACAGGTTAATCTGCTCTCCCGATAAAGATCTAGAATCCTACTGTCTGGAATTGTGACTTAAAGCCCAACTTGTATAGCAAAAGATTCAAAGTAATACACGGCCTTGTAAAAGAGAAGACAATAAAGAGGAATATTTGTAGCAAATACATATATATATATATATATGTATATAAAAATATATACATACATTTTCAAAACTGCTTTTCTTTTGCAGCCTTTTTTGATGAGGAAGCTTGGCCCTGAGCTAACATCTGTTGCCAATCTTCCTCTTATTTTTTTTCTCCCCAAAGCCACAGTACATAGCTGTATATCCTAGTTATAGGTCATTCTAGTTCTTCTATGTGGGACGCCACCACAACATGGCTTGATGAGCAGTGAACCCGAGGCCTCTGAAGCAGTGTGCATGACCATAACTACTATGCCACTGGGCCAGCCCCTGTAGCAAAAATATATTAACAATAACTAAGGTGCTAAACTCTGCAGAAAAGTGCCTGGCAGACAGTTATGGGGCTTCGCCTGGAGAGAGACTGTGGAGTAAGGGAAGAGGATGAAGAATGCAAGAGTTTGTCACCTATCCAATGTTCTTCAGACTGCCATTCAAATCCCACTGCAGTATGACTCAAACATTAAACATAGAACAATAGTACAGGGGCCTCACATTGTGAGGGGAGAGGCAAGAACTCCTGGGAGAAGAGGCTGGTCAAGGCTTGAGTGATTAGACGAGATATTTTAATCCATGAAGGGTTTTCTCAGCTACACAGTGCTCTAAAGTAACTTCAGAAATACTATAAATGAGCAAATCAGAAAACTTAGAAATGGAATCTTTCCATGGCAGGAATGGTGCAAGTGAACCCTTGAAGATAAAAATCCTGTTTGAACTTTCCAGAAACCTGCTAATGTCTAAAAGATACACCTTTCTCTCTGTTATACCAGAAAAAAAAGCAAAGGAGGAAGAAAGAAGGAAACTTTTAAATAGGAAAAGAAGTAACCAAATGAATGAGAAAAATGGGAAAGCAAAGATCAATGAGATGCTGATTTCAGTAAGATAAAACCTACTTAACAGTTTAGCAGTGAATGCATTTATAGTCAAGACAAAGTTTATTTCACCATTACCAAGTAGAATTCCCCAAGACGTGATGAATTCACATTCTTTGTGTACACGAAAGACTTTACTCTTTCTTTGTAGGCAAATTCATACTGAAACGTGTATGTAGAAATGGTGTGGCTATTCAAAATTCTACTTGTTTCTAATGTTCAACTTACATATTAAGATAAGTGGCTTTAAAAATTTTTAAGAATATTTAGAGGTAAATTTGAAGTTGGTTGAGACTGATAAAAAAGTCTAATTTCCGATATTAAACAGTTTGGTAAACTTCAGCCCCATGATATTTTATGTTCTTCATATTACAGACTGCACAGTGGGCCTGATGACTGTTAGGTATCAAAGTCTTTTATTTTCAAATAATGCTTTGTGAAACACAATCACGTTAACATTTGATGTATTTTCTTCTAGTATTTTTAATAATTGTTTTATTTATTAGCAAGTTGAATATTTAACTTTGCATTCTACTTTTTTTCACTTTCTATTAGATCACAAATGTTTCCATGACATTACACGCTCTTGGTAAGAATGATTTTTAATAACTAAACAACATTGTTTTTTGGATTTATCACAATTAATGTGTCTTATAATTGGATATTTAAATTATTTTCAATTTTTCAAAAACAAAATATTTTCCTAAGGTATTTATATGTATACTACTTGTTTTATTATAGTGAGAATAATCAAAATATATTCTCAGAAACTAAATTATGGTTCAAAGATTATGACTTGTATTTAACTTTCAATTACTTTGTGTGTGTGTATGAGGAAGATTGGCCCTGAGCTAACATCCGTGCCAATCTTCCTCTGTTTTGTATGTGGGACATCTCTACAGCATGGGTGGATGAGTGGTGTGTAGGTCCAGGCCCAGGATCTGAACCTGTTAACCCCGGGCCACTGAAGTGGAGCACGTGGCCTCAACCACTACTCCACCAGGTTAGCCCCAAACTTTTAGTTACTTTTTAAAATGACGCAAGTAACATGTGAAATTCAGAAATAATTATGCAGTATAAAAGAACTTAAAGTGCACGTGATGGCCACCCTTATCCTCTATCTCATGTTCTCTGCTCACTGGCAGTCCTAATTTTGTGTCATTCTGTCCATTTCAGTGTTTTTACATGTGCATATGTACATATAGATAAGGGTTTTTGTTATGTAAATAGAATCGTATTGTATGTATCGTTATATAACACTTTATTTTATAGCATGTCTTAGTTATATTTCCCTTTTAGTATATTTCTTTTTAATTTTTTCAAAAATGTAAAGTATCCAAAATCTCCTCATCCAGATATCTCTACTGGTACATTTAATCTTATGTAAACAAATATATAAATATGTATAAAGTAAGAATTTCAGAAAGGTATAATGTACAAGCAGTCCCTTCCAATCATCATCCCTCCCCCAACCCTCTATCCAAAGATAAGTCCTCTTAAAAGTTTTCTGTGATCTTTCCAATTAAAACATATCAATTCCATTTTAACTTGTTTTTAATAGCTAATTCCTAGCAATGCATTAAGTCATTTTTACCCCTAGTGTTAGTATTTATCATACAAAGAAAACAGATGCTGATTTTCTGAGGGGTTTATCAGGTTTTGAAGGTGAGATTTCCTCCCAATTATGACAGATTGGGCTAGGATTCTAATTATTAATAATGTCTATTTATTGTGCAAAGAAGCAAGTAACTTCGCTCCCAGGAAAATGAACTGAAGAGAACCCATGAGAGGAAGCATGCCAGTTTATGGAAGGGTTGTACATGCTGAGACCCGCTTGAGAGATTAAACCCAGGCAGGATGCCCCTAGTCCTGCCTTCAATTATATTAGAGGTCATAAAATAGCTTAGGAGTGTGGTTTTCACCAGAGTGAATGTAAAGGACAAAGGGCAAAGGGTAATTAGCTCCCGACCTGGAAGAGCTCATAAGAGAAGGAAATTCCAGTAAAACAGCTTTACATTGACTATCTTGATAGTGTGTATGTGTGTGAAGCAGTATGGGTTCATCAGTAATAGAAGTCTATTTTCATTAGAATACTACATGGCAGGACACAAAGGCAAATGGCCACACAGGCAGGCAGTCACACAAATGAGGAAAGCTGGCCTGAAGTGGTGAATGTAAGAGCACGTGCACCATCCAAAGGCATGTCTGGCTCCTGCCATTTGGTGCAAGGCCAGAATGTGGGCTGAGGGTTGCCTTGTCATCTGATGTTTTAAGAGATCCAGAAATAACAACATTCATGTGCAAAATGCTGTGGTATAAATGTTGTAATTATTTTAATTTTAAAACAATATATGGGCAAATCACTATGTGTCTACGTGATAAATCAAGTCTATGGGCCTCCACGTGGGACCTCTGACCGAACTACTTAGGCCGGCTATACAAAGTCAAGTCTTTTAAGGCAAGGTATAGTAGAACAGGTCAATTTCAATGCCTTCAGCACTTCTAATTTATTCTTTCATTCAATGAGAACTTATTGAGAGAATATTAACATATAGTTAATACTTTATGTCAAATGCCAAAATAACAGTGGCTTAAACAAGATAAAATAACTTTCTGTCTCCCCTAGCGGTCCAAGTGTAAGCAGTCCAGCGCTAATTGGTGGCTCTTCTTCCACACACAGCTTCCATATCATGACTGAGATGGCTGCTTCAGCTCCTGCCATCGAGTTATCATATCAGTATTCCAAGCGATGGGAAATGAGAAAGAAGAAAAGTTGGGCCAGCTCATTCCCTCTGAGACATCTCCTAGAAGTTTTACATACTACTTCCACCACATCCACTTGACCAAAACTTAGCCACATGGTCATACTTGGCAACCAGAGAGGCTAGAAAATGTAATATTTGTGTTTGGTAACCATGTGCCCATCTAAAGTGTGATAGACCTATTTCTAAAACAAGAGGAAATATCTACCATTGTCTACCATCACAACTCTACTCTTCTTGATGGTGCTATATAAGTTCCAATAAAAAA
This sequence comes from Equus quagga, assembly GCF_021613505.1. NCBI lineage: Eukaryota > Metazoa > Chordata > Mammalia > Perissodactyla > Equidae > Equus > Equus quagga. The sequence goes on along the minus strand of NC_060270.1, from coordinate 98,418,115 downwards.
TATTCTGATATAAATGTATATTTCATGCTCCCACATAGTTTAAAACCAAGTAAGGCATATATTCTTGAGGAAGGATGTTATCCAAGAAAAGAGAATTGTGTAATCAAAGAAATAAGGGCTGGAAAGTGTGGGACATTATATGATATTGGAGGTTTGGCTCAGAACTCAATTGGCCTCCTCAAAACAATGAGACTCACTCAAGGGAGGAGAACATTGTGGAGAAGATATAGCCGTTGAAGCTGGACTCTGATCCTGGAACCTTACTAATTCCAGAGAATACTGCGAGGCTGAGAAGTTGTGTCTTTATTCTGTCAGAGCCAGCCACCTCAGGAACAGGGAGTCAGCCTGAGGAAAGCTTTGCCAGCCCATAAAAATACTGCCTCTTCTCTTCCTGAATCATCCAGCTGAATCATCCATCATTAGGAAACAAAGTGTCTAAAAAAAAAAAAAAAAGAAGAAAAGAAAGGCGTCATAGCACCAAAACCAGCTGCAATATCTGGTACTTTAAAAAAGGTGTGGTGATAAAGAACAGACATAGGAACCAATCTCTCACCCTGATAAAGTCTCAAAATACTTTAAGGTTTACTGCTCCAGCTAACTCAGGAAAATCTGTTTCCGGTAGACTGACCCAGCTTCACTATTTGACTCAGGGATACCCATCCTGATACTATCTCCTGATGAACCACCAAGACTAGTTTAAAATTCCAGCTCACTGGAGACAGTTAGTTACACAGGAACAGTCTTGTACCTCCTCATATTTTCTTCTCACATACAAACATTTAATCCCACCTGTTTTCCCTTAATCCGTCTAATAATTCTTGACTTTCAGATCTTGACTTCAGTCTTCAACAGTTCATTTTCCTTTATTTCCTCTATATTTGTCATTCAACTTTTTTCTCTTCACTGCATTTTACAAACAGGGTTTTCTCAAAGACATGACCTTGAGCTTTCCATTTGCAATCTTGCTCCCTAATCTCTTAGGAGCTCTAAGAACAACTCTTGTTTTGACTTCTGACCTCACATCCAACCTCTCCCTCAAACACTCCACTAGAGCCCCGCTTTCTTTAAATCCACACATCTTACCAGGGGGAAGGAGAGTCTCACTGAAACAGAGATCAGGCAAGTACTTCAATAGTATTACCATGAGGTATCAAAGAGAGCTTGAATTATGATGATGACAGCAGAATGGGAAGGAAGAGAAAAATGTGAGGGATATTAATTAGAGGTATAATCAACTGACCTGGAGACTGACTGATTAAGAAGAATAGGCTGAGGGAAAATTCAAAGACGGCACTGGAATTTCCAACATGGTGGCCAAGGGAATGGTGGCTCATTAACAGAGATAAGAATTCAGGAAGGCAATTGGTGGTGAGGCTGAGATGCTTAGTTTGTGATGTGAAGCATTATTTGGTGTCTAAATGTGTAGTAAGAATGTCTGTTAATAACTTGATTTACCGTCAGCATCTCTAAAAATATGCTACTAAATTTCTACTAAGATAAAAAGAGAAAACAAATGTTATGAGATTTTTCTCTGCCAAATAATTCTTGATAAATACTCTAAGTCAGCTTAAATAATTGTAGTGTCAAATAAAAAAATAAATCCAGACTTAGGTAAGGAAAGATGTTATTCAAACAGATTATTGCAAATGGGGGGAAGGGAATCATTGTGTTAGGGCAAGGGGGTCTCTTAATTGCCACAGAGAGAATGATCCCACCATTACATGTATGAGTGTCTCAATGGTCAGGCAGAAAATGGCTTTTCATCTATAGGGAGGCGTAAAGGAAGCTAGAAAGAACGTGGTGTTAGGGCGTGGGATGAGCCAGGAGCATAAATAGACAGCTGATCAGAGCATGTTTTTCCCCGAGATCAGCTGACCCTTCCCCAGGGTGGGCATGAAGGAGGGGCTGTTCTGCTCTTGCAATGCTGGAAGGTGGGCCAAAGTTCAGGGACCTGAGGAAAAGAGAGAAAGCTCACTAAAGTTTGGTCAAATCAAGTTAGTGGGCATTATGTCCAGATTGGTCAGTAGGAATGAACAGTTCATCTAGTCATTTATGAGATAAGAATAGGAATTCGGTGGGTCTTATATTGTTTTGTTTTGGGCATATAAGGGGGTCATTCACCAGTCTAAATCATATGATGAAGGGCAATTCTTTACAGTGAGTCATTTTCTAGGGCACAAAAGAGTAGGGGAGATTTTGTGTGTGTGTGTGTGAGGAAGATTGGCCCTGAGGTAACATCTGTGCCCATCTTCCTCTATTTTGTTATGGGATGCTGCCACAGCATGACTCGATCAGTCATGCATAGGTCTGTGCCAGGGATCCAAACCTGGGAACTCCAGACCAGGGAAGCGGAGCACATGAACTTAACCACTACACGAGGGGGCTGGCCTCTGGGGCGATTTCTTGATTATTGCTGTTTAACTTCATCAGTAGCATGTCGAACTGACTATTCTTTCCAAGAAGGAATAGCTAATCTGAAGTTTTAAAAATGTATTTCAAAAGTCAACAACTAATTCTGAAAATGAATATTCCTGTTGAGAAAGCAGAAAATGTTGGTTTACCTCATTTAGTAACAGAAAGTCTGCAATGCAAGGGCTATATGAGGTCACCGTGATAATGAAAGAAAATTTGACCCTCCTATGTTTTCTCCATAAATTTATATTGCCCATCAATTTATTAGATGTTGGCTTTCCTCCTCTCCATTCTTGTCTTTGTTGAACCTCTCTGGATAGCATTCTGACTCTTTCCTTCTCGAGTATTTGCCTTTTCTGCTGTGGTCCCAAATAAGCTGTTTCATAATGCCAAAAGGACCATTTTCAATGGAATGCTATTGTGATTTACTGGGTCTGTGAACATATTTTTTAGGTGGGGGAAGGGAAGTTTCTCTTGTATGTCACAAAGTTGGTCCATGCACTCCATAAAAGCTCATTATGAAAAGATTATAAACGTATAACAATACATTTTAAGTGAGATGCAATGATCCATAAAATTGGTGAGGCTAATTAGCAGATCAAATCTCTGTAAGAACTGGATGTCTTTAATATCCTGCAGTCGCTTAATTCTATAGGTATTTTACTCTCCACAAATGTTTAGTAAAAATTAAATAATAGTATAAATGTTCAATGGGATTAAAGCAACTGTAAAATGAAACCAAACAAAATGAGTTTATTTTGTTAATAGAATAAAGAGAATCCCAGTGTTAATATAACGTTACACAAAATCCAGAGCAAACATCCTCTGAATCCCAACCTCATTTCACATGTAATTAACCTTTCTCAATCAAGCTAAGCATCCCTCACACCTCCTTCTCAACTGCTGCGCATCTGTGTATCTTCTTTCACGTGAATAAAAGGCAGGCATCAATTGAAACTAGCAATACTGCCTCACACTGTGCTTCCAGAGCAACATCATCCCAAGAGTATTTTGAATACTGCTCATTTCCCTCAGCTCAAAAGTATATTTTATAAATCTTATCTTTTCTTGGAGAAGTAGGAGACACGATGCTAATAGATAATATGTTTTAATAGTGAAATCTTCTCAACTATTGATGATAACTGAGTGGACATTGTATACATTTTGGTCGTCTAACAACCACTGCTTGATTTCTGGTAAATGCTGATAATTGGGAAGTAATAATTTACTCCTTTGGATGGGATCCCATCCCCTCTCTACAGGGATGAAGTGTATTACCTAGACTTAGATCAATCAGCATAGTCAATTCCCCTGGCCTCAGTGATTGGTAAACAGGTGGGCTCAGGACCCAAGTTTCTCCAATCAGAGTGATTACAAGGGCAAGTGTGAGAGCTGCTGGGAAGAGAATCTCTCTACTTCTTGGGACTAGAATCTGAGAGGATGTGAAGCTGAAACCAGTTAAGAAGTTGTAGTAACCCAGGCAAGCACAAAGTCAAGAACCATGATATTGGAACAGGTAAGAAGAGCAATTTTACTTTGCCCATGTCAGCTCCTCCCACAAGCTAGCACAACTCAGCACCAGGAGAGAACACCCTGGTCTGTGACTTCTTTCTTGGAGGAAAGAGAAGAGTGGATTATGCATCCAGTGTTCAGCTTTTTGGAGGGCTGCCTGAAGGACTAGTTTCTGTCTCACCTCATTAGCAGTGCTGATGGAACTGGCATAGTTTGGATGTCTGGGGATGCTAAGAACAAAGAAGAGCAGAGAGCAGCGTGCTGTGGCTGGCATAGCTCTGCACAATGGAAAGAATGAAGATAACTTTGTGTGTCTTAAGAGACACACAAAAAAACAAGGAAACATGGCTCAAACAAAAGAACAAAATAAATTTCCAGAAGCCAGTCCTAAAGATCAGTTCAAAATACTGAATTTAAGTTAAAAATACCCATGATAAAATGGGTCAAAAGAGTTCAAAATAACCATCATAAAAATGCTCCACAAGCTCAAGGTGATGCATGAACAAAATGAGAATATCGACAAAGATATAGAAAATATAAAAAAGAACCAAACAGAGATTTTGGAGCTGAAGAATACAATAATTGAATAGAAAAATTCACTAGAGAAGTTCAAGAGCAGACTTGATCAAGGAAAAGAAAGAATTAACAAACTCAAGGATATGCTATTTGAATTTTTTCTGGTCAGAAGAACAAAAAGGAAAAAAGAATGAAAATGTGAAGAAAGCCTAAGGGGCTTATGGGAAACCAGCAAGGAGACCAATATATGCATTAAGGCTATCCCAGAAGGAGAAGAGAGAGAGAAAGGAGTAGAACGCTGCTTTAAAGAAATAATGGCTAAAACCTTCTCAAATCTAGGGAAGCAAATTGTCATCCACACACACACACACACACACACACAAACTATACTATGGTGAACCCAAAGATATCCACACAGAGACATATTATTATCAGATTGCCAAAAGTCAAAGACAAAGAGAATTCTGAAAACAGCAAGAGAAAACTAACTCCCTCCATAGTTATGTATAAGGGAACTCCCTCCATAAAACTCTCAGCAGATCTCTCAGCAGAAACCTTGCAGACCACAAACAAGAATAATGATATAGTCACAGTGCTGAAGAAAAACCTGCCAACCAAGAATATATCTGGCAAAACTACTTTTTAAAAATGAAGGAGAAATAAAGACTTTTTAAGATAAACAACAGTGAGGGAATTCATCACCACTAGACCTGCCTTAAAAGAAAAGCTAAAGGGAATCCTGGAGGTTAAAACAAAAGGACACTAAACAGCAACATGAAAATACACGGAAGTATAAAGTTTACTAGTAAAGGTAAATATACAGACAAATAGAGAATACTTTAACACTGTAACAGTGATGCATAAAGCCCTTTTAATTCTGGTTTAGAAGTTAAAATACGAAAGAATAAAAAAACTAACTATAAAAATACATTAATGGGTACACAATATAAGAAGATGTAATTTGTGACATCAATAACATAAAATGTGTGTGAGAGAAAAGTAAAAGTGTAAAATATATGTATGTGATTGAAGTTAAGTTCTTATCATCTTAGAATAGATTGTTATAAGATATTTTATGTAAGCCTATGGTAACCACAAAGTAAATACCTATTGAAGATGCACAAAAGAAAATGAGTAAAGAATCAAAAGAGGAACCAAAAGCTATAAAACAGATAGAAAAGAATTATCGAAATGGCAATATTAAGTCCTTCCTATCAATAATTATAATGTAATTATAATGTAAATGTATTCAACACACCAATCACAAGACATAGAGAGGCTAAATAGATTAAAAATCCCCAAGATCCCACTATATGCTGTTTACAGAAGATTCATTTTAGATTTTAGGACACACAAAGGCTGAAAGAGAAAGGATTAGAAAAAAATATTCTACGCAAATGGCAACCAAAAGAGAGCAGAGGTGGCCATACTTCTATCAGACAGGAAAGATTTTAATCAAAAGCTGTCACAAGAGACAAAGACATTATAAAATAATAAAAGGATCAATTCATCAGGAAGATATCAAAATTATAAATACATATGCACCCAACATCAGAGCACCCAAATATATGAAGCAAACATTGACAGAACTGAAGGCAGAAATTGACAGCAAGATAGTAATGGTTGGGGATTTCAATATGTCACTTTCAAAAATGGATAGAACATCCAGACAAAAGATCAATAAGGAAATATTGGACATGAACAACCCCATAGAACAAATGGGCCTAACAAATATATACAGAATATTCCATCCAAAAGCAATAGAATACACATTCTTCTCAAGTGCACATGGAACATTCTCCAGGACAGATCACATATTAGGCCGCAAAACAGGTCTCAAAAAATTCAAGAAGATGGAAATTATATCAAGTATATTTTCTGACCACAATGGCATAAAACTGGAAATCAGACAGGAGGAAAGCTGGGAAATTCACAAATAAGTGAAAATTAAGCACACTCTTGAATAATCAATGACTAATGGAGAAAATTAGAAAATATCTTGAGATAAATGAAAATGAAAACACAACGTACTCAAATTTAGAAAATGCAGCAAAGCAATACTAAGAGGAAAGTTTATAGTGATAAAGTCTTACGTTAAAAAAAAATCGTTTTCTTTTTAAAGCTAGAGAGGAGAAATCAATGTCTGGCTCCAAAGCTTCAAAGAACAGGCTGACTCTCTCTCCTTTTTTTTTGTGAGGAAGATTGGCCCTGAGCTAATATCTGTTGCCAATCCTCCTCTTTTTTTTTTTCTCCCCAAAGCCCCAGTACCTAGTTGTATATCTTTGTTGCAGATTATTCTAGTTCTTCTATGTAGGATGCTGCCACAGCATGGCCTGATGAGCAGTGTGTAGGTCCATGCCCAGGATCCAAACTGGTGAACCCTGGGCTGCTGAAGCGGAGCACACAAACTTAACCACTCAGCCATGGGGCCGGTCCCTGAAAGATCTTAAGTTAACCTAACTTTGCACCTCAACAAACTAGAAAAGAAGAACAAACTAAGCCCAAAGTTATCAGATGGAAGGAAATAATTAAGATGAAGCAAAAATAAAAGAAATGGAGAGTAGAAAACAGTAGAAAAAATCAACAAATCTAAGAGCTGATTTTTTTTGAAAAGACAAGCAAAATTGACAAAACTTTAGCTAGATTAAGAACAAAAGAGAGAAGACTCAAGTCAATAAAATCAGAAGTGAAAGATGAGACACAACAACTGATGCCACGGAAATTAAAAGCATCGTAAAAGACTGCTGTGAACTATTATACGCCAACAAATTAGACAACCTAGAAGAAATGGATGAATTCCAAGAAATATACAATGTACCAAGGTTAAAGCAAGAAGAAATAGAAAATCTAAAGAGACCTAGAACTAATAAAGAGATTGAGTCAGTAACCAAGAATCTCCCAGCAAAGAAAAGCCCAGGACAAGGTGGCTTCGCTGGGGAATTCTACCAAAAATTTAAGAGAATTGATGCCAACACTTCTCATTCTTCCAAAAAATTGAAGAGGAAGGAACCCTTCCAAACTGATGTTATGAAGCCAGAATTACCTTGATAGTAAAGCCAACAAAAGACACCATAAGAGAGAAAACTATAGGCCAATATTCCTGATGATTCTAGATCCATAACTCCTCAATAAAATACTAGCAAACTGAATTCAAGAGCACATTAAAAGAATCACACACCATGACCAAGTGGGATTTATACCTGAGATGAAAGCATGGTTCAATGTATAAAAATCAAACAATGTGAGAAAGCACATTAACACAACAAATGATCAAAATCACATGATCATCTCAATACATGCAGAAAAAGCACCTGACAAAATTCAATACATTTTCATGATAAGAAACATTCAATAAAGTAGGAATAAAAGGAAATTACCTCAACATAATAAAACCTCATATATGAAAAGCCTACATTGAACATTATACTCAATGGTTAAAAACTGAAAGCCTTTACTCTAAAATAAAAAACACAACAAGGATGACTACCCTTGCTGCTTCTATTTAACATTGTACTGAAAGTACTAGCTACAGCAATTAGGCAAGAAAAAGAAATGAAAGTTATCCAAATCAGAAAGGGAGAGTAAAATTAGCTCTGTTCACAGATGACATGATCTTATATGCCAAAAAACCTAAAGATTCCATACACAAAAAACCTGTTATAATTAATAAACAAATTTAGCAAAGTTTTAAGGTACAAAATCAACGCATAAAAATCAGTTGCATTTCTATACACTAACAACAAGCAATCTAAAATGGAAATGAAGGAAAGAATCTCACTTATAATAGCATTAAAAACAATAAAATACTTATGAATAAACTTAACCAAGGAAGCAAAAGATTTGCACACTGAAAACTGCAAAACATTGCTAAGTGGAATTAAAGAAGACACAAATGAATAGAAAGACATCCCATGTGGATTGGAAGACAATATTGTTAAAATGTTCATATTACTCAAAGTAAATTCAATGCAATTCTTACCAAAATCCCCATGGAATTTTCCATAGAAAGAGAAAAACTATCCTAAAATTCATATGGAACCACAAAAGACCCCAAATAGCCAAAACAATTTTGAGAAAGAACAAAGCTGGAAGCCTCATACTTTTGGATTTCGAAACGTTTTACAAAGCTACAGTAATCAAAACAGAATGGTACTGGCATGAAAACACACATATTATAGACCAATGGAACAGAATACAGAGCCCAGAAACTCATTCAAATGTGATCATAACTGTTATATAGAAAAGACGTAATAATTCATCCAAGGACACTGTAGAAAACACCTCCATGTCAACATACACATTTGAAAATTTGGTCCAAAACATAAACTTCTAAAATTAACTTAATAAAAAAATAGAAATGCTTAATAAAACATGATCATTAAATAAATAAAATTGGGAAGTCTGTTAACTATAGTGTATTGAATATTTACTTTTAACCCTGCTCCTCCAAAGCTTCCACTATCATGATAGTAGAAGGATAAAACAAAAGCCCACAGAGGCCAAGAAAGTAGAAGCAACAATAACAATAGAAAAGAGATGTTAACAAAATACTAATAGTTGGGAAGCAAATGTACTAGTGGTAATTAATTTGAGAGGGTGTTGAGGAATCCCTTTGTGTCTCAACATCCTGGAAAATCTCAGGAATGAAAGGTTCCTGGGATTGCCATGTGAGAGAATGTGGGGCTGAAAACATGAGGATTGTCTGAAAGCCTGCATAAAATCAGCTTGGAATCTAGACCCCTTCCTGCTCATGTTTTAATTATACCTGAACCAGAACCCTGAACCTTGGGTACCAAGCCCATCTTTGGAGTGGGGACATGGAGAGCTAGGGCACAGCGGAGAGGCCATATGGAACTCCATGGCTTCCAATGAGAGCCCCTGCTCCCCCATCCTGCCTCAAAGAACCCTATCAGTTGTCCCAAGTGGGAGACTGGTCCAAGAGAAAAGGTTTTCACCTACTCCCAAGAAAATGGATCTGCCCCACTCAGTCACCCTCTGGTGAAGCCTACCAAGGGGTTTCAGAGCTTCTAATCAGCTATTAAGTGCTTTGCTCTTAAATATTAACCAGCCTCCAAAGGTGCTCAGACATTTGATGAAAACCTTAGAGACGAAACAGAAACCAAATCCAAGAAACAGAAAACAGAGGAAACAGGGAGCCAAAAAATATATATAAAAATGTAGATAGGGAAATTTTTTAAATGCACAAAGCGTATGATTATGAGCTGTAGAAAGGTTAAAAACTCCATGAAAGAAGATGCTACACAATATTCAGAAAGTAACACCAAAAAAACCTTGGAAATTAAAAATATGCTAGAAAAATATTTTAAAGGAAATAGAAAAGTGGGAAGATAAAGTAGAAAATATCTCCACAAAACTAGACTAAAATGACAGGATTCAAAATATGAGAGAAAATTACATAATTGTTTTAGAAGGTTGAATAGTGGGAGTTCCAGGAGAAAGGGACAAATAAAATGGAGAACTGTAGTTAGCAGAGAAATAATAAAAGTTTCCGGAACTGAAGGTCATAAGTTTCAGTATTGAAAAATCCACTGAAGACTTAGCATGAGAAAGAGAAAAGGGCACCTCAGTGCATACCACCATGAAATTTCAGAATGCCTGTAGTAGTAAATTAAGGATACCAGAAGCCTCCAGAGGAGATAAACAGGTCAAGAACTGAAATGGTACTATTCAACAGCCTCATCAGAAATTAGAAGACTAGGGAGAATGCTTTCAAAATTTTTGTTGAAGTCTAAATCTTGCCAAACTGAAAATTAATTTTAAAGATTAAATAAAGTAAATATTAATTCCCGATATTCAGGTTCGCAAAAATTTACCTGTCATGTGCCCTTTCTAGTACAATTAGTTGAGGATGCGTTCCACTAAAAGTGAGAAAATCAAGCAAAAGCAATAAAACCTAGCCACACAAAAAAGCAGACCCACACTGAAGAGGTGACAATGGTGATAGAAGATCCTAGGAGGACAGCCATGCTGCAGACTCGAGAACAACCAGTCTAGATGGAGTGGGAGGACTCATAGGCATGCATCAAAGAAAAGAAAGTTATAACATCTGATGAGTTTGTCTATTGAGAGTCTGAGGGCATGTTAGTGAGAAGAACATTGAAAAGCAAGCAAATGAACAAACAAACAAGATACCCAAGAAATTATTACCTCCAAGGAATATAATTGTTGCACTTATAAGTAATTCGTAGCTCCTTATGTGGCTCAGCTGTGAATATATTTACATGGATAGAGTAATGTAAACACCGAAATTCTGGATTACACTAAGATAATGATACAACTGTATTGTGTGTATATACAATGTGAGCGGAGTGAGGGCAGGAGTTGAAAGGAATGGCAGGAAGTAGGCAGGGGCATGGAGAGGTGGAGAATGTGAGAGAACTAAATCTTCCTCTTACAGAGTGGGAAGACAATAAATAAGATTCCTCACTTTACCAGCAGCATATCATTCCAGTTGAATCCACTTTGTAGTTAGATCCTCACTTACAGAACCAGTGGTCCTGCAAGAGCCCTCAGAGACTCAGAGACGCACCATCGGTTGGCTGGCACCTCTCCTCAGAGCCTTGAGTCCCAGCCCCATGGGGCCCTTCTTTCAAACTTCTAACAATTCTAACTTCTTCCTTTTGCTCCCATAGACCTAGGGCCGGTAGCAGCTTCTTTTAGTAGCCACCTTTTTGATAACTTAGTTTTCCTTTTTGCCTTTGTATTTACCTAGCTAAAAATTCCTTATACCTGGTCAACTGTTCTTTCTATTGAATTCTCTCTTGTGAAACAATTGGTGTGATTCCTGTCTCCTGACTGGACTTTGGTAAAATACCTAAAACTGAGAATTTTAAAATAGCAGTACACATCTATCGAATAGAAAAATAGGAATAAATACCAGTTGAAACTGCTAAAAGAGTTAGGTGATTACTTCTGGAGGTTTTTGTTTGTTTTGGTTAGAGCAGACAACTTATTTCCAAAGAAATCTCACATCAAACCCCTATATTTAAGTGATAAAAGAGGAATGTCTCTGGTGGAAAGATTGATTCTAGTTGTTAACCAGAGCCCTCCAACATTAATGCATCTCCTCAGAGACTTATGGAGAAAACGTTTATAACATTGGTCATAAAATAGGGAACATCAGTCTCAAAATTTCGTTCTTATTCTTTAATGGTGTAGAATCCTGGATGTATAATTTACTAAACATTAATTTGTCTATTATCTGGTGATAACATAACCTAACCTATTGGTGTTCCCAAATAATTATGACAATATTAAAGTAGGATGGAATATCCCATTCATATTTAAATAACATAATAAAACGAGAATTCAGAGAAGGCAGTCATTGAGAGAAGAGGTGGCACTTAAGGTGGACCTTGCACACTAAAGAGATGGGAAAGGAATTAGAGTACAGTCGCTCAGAAATAGAGTTATAAACCAGGAATCTTAAGCAACCTATTATTCAGGTCACAAGTCCACCATTTTACAACCATTGAAACTTGCAAAAGAAATTGTTCGCAGGGTTCATTCAAATATCAGTATCTTGTTGCCTGAGGTTGGTTGAGACATACAGTAATTGCATCTTGTTTCCTAGTGTTTGTCTTAGCTTTCTTGTGTCCCACTGATCCATTGATTCTGCCCCATGGGCTACTGACTTCAGTTTTCAGTGAAGAGCATGCTGGGATAAGGGCTTTGTTTCCTCCACTCGACCAATAGAGTGATGTTGTCCTGGAAAGTCAGATTTCTAGGTACTTCAAGTTTCCTGTGGCAGTGGTTAATTATCCAAAGGGAACTTTTATATTTCTAGGAGAAATACCTGCAAGCCTTGGAGTCCCTGCAATGCTCTTGTGAATCAGACTTGAAAACAAGCTTTGTCAAACAGCAGGCTCTGTCTGAATGTAGGTCAAAAATAGAAAAGCTTTCAAAAGATTAGCAGCAACTGGTGAAAGACAAGACAGTATCAAAATTATTCGCAACCCCTTTCCTTCTCCTTAAAACTTCTTAAGAATACCATTGTTGTTGAAATCTACTGGGTTTTAAGTTTATGTGGCTCAGAAATTCTCTCTTTCATTCCAGTCTTCCAACCACTAGAGAAAAACCGTAAACTCTATATTCTCTAATGTCTTAGAGACCACAAGAAGAATCTGGAATAGAATATAGAAACCTGTCTGCTCTTTACATGCCTATGTTATATTAGAAGCAATTTGATAGGCAGAGACTTCTTTTGAAAGCAGTAGATATCAGTTTCCATTAAGTTTTGATACAGAACTCAAGATCAAATCAGGCAATCACCTTTGTGGGAATGGTGGATGTGATTCAGTAATACTGTTTAGCTTGTTAAAGAGTCTTCTTAATTTGTGTTGTTCTCCTGGAAAGAGTCCTTTAAAAGACCTAAGTGAAAGAATTTTGAATTGCCAAGAGTCCATTCATGTTTTCACTTTGTAAGTACAACTCATTTTAACCTTTCAGTTTACCTAAGGAATGGCAATAGATTATTTAGTTCTAAATGATAACTAGTATTTTTAGCTCTTTTGCTCATATCTCAAATATAAAGACAGTGGTCAGTGGCTAATTAATATTAGTTTCTAGGTAGCTTCTCATCATTTTCTAATCTTCACAATAATCCTGTAAGAAGGTATGATTAGCCTTTGAATATGGAAGCTCAACTTCAGAGGGTTTAGTCTCTGTGCTAAAGAAGGGTCTAGAACTCTTTTCCCAAGGCAGAGTTCATGTTCTTTCTACCATGTCAAGAAGCTGTCTTTGGTAAGGAACATAGGTTTAGATACAAACAGTAGAGTTTATAACATCTGATGGTAAGAAATAGTGAATCATATGTACAAGATGACAGTTCAGAGTTTATGTAACCTTTTTGGAAGAGATTACCAGGACTAGAAAAAAACAAAAAGAGGGGAAATTGACATCTGAAAAATGCGAAAGTTGGACTACCTCAAAGGGAAATTGAAATGACTTGTTTGGGGGAAGAAATAGAAATTCCTTGGGTCTTTTCCTTATAAAAATTCACTTTGTTGTGGAATGAGTAACCTTATGAAAAGTTTTATGGATGTTATAATATGTTTTTGGTACAAAGTAAAATCTATTTTTAAAACAGGCTAGATTTCCAGTGTTCTTGTTAGGCATGCTTGTACCTAGTGAGTGAGAGTGTATATTGACAGAAACTTTTTGGAAAGAAATTGTATCCAGAATCTATGAAATTTCTTATCCTTTCACTGTGAAATTTCACTTTCGGAAATTTTTCCTAAGGAGAAGATTAGAAAGGTGGACAAAAATATATGTATAATGGTGCTTATTGAAGTATTGTTTTCAATACTGAAAAATTGGAAACAACATAAATGTGCAACTTTATGGAACTGTTTAAACATATCATGACACATGCATAAGTTGCGATAGTATGAAAGAAACACAATGTGTTTGAAGAATTCTTGGAGATATGTTCATAATATATGTATTATATATAATATATGTAATATTATGTATTATATATATTACATATGTGTGTGTGTAATATATGTACATATAATATATGTAATATATAATATGTATGTTTATAACATAACATAAAGTGAAAGAAGCAAGATAAAAACAATGCACAGAGTATGATCCCAATTTGGGGGGAGAAAAAACATACTTCCAAAAAGAAAAAGAATTGGGAGTACAAACAAAATGTTAATAGCAATTATCTTAGAACAGTGAGATTATGAAAGATTTTAATTTCCTTCTTTATACTTTTTCTATTTTCTAAATTTCAACTCTCTCTACATATTACTTTTAAAATCAGAATAGAAAAAATAATATCTATTTAAGAAAAAGTTTTGAAAATTTCAATCAACATTCTTTTAGGCTTGACAATTTGAGAAATTTTTCTCTTGCTCTTATAGATGGTTTCTCAAAATATGCCTGCTTTTGACACATCATTCTGAATATTACTTTTCCAGATTAATTTAGTATTTACAATAACACATCAATTAAACTTTGGAAGTGAAATACAACTTGATAAATGCATATACTGCAAATGTGATCAGTCTTATTTTTATTTAAATTTAGGTCTAGTTTTAGGAAACCAGTGGTAATTCAGCTACCACTATGGCTCATTAAGAGGATTTTCATTGTTTTAAATTTATGATTGGTTTGGTTTAATCCTTTTTTAACTGTACATTGATGATCCGGGGGTAATTATGGCTGGAGAATTTAGTGCTATCTCTGTTGTGCATACGTCTACATGTATGTTTAAAGTCACTATGATAGGTGACTGGATGGGTATACCCAGGATTCTTTCATGGCTGAGAAACAGCCTTGTTTCTTTAACCCAATCATCATTTCAATTAAACTGCTCAACTTAATTAAGCTGCTTCTCTAGTGTCCCTGCCACTATGGGTCTTCAGTGGTAGACATCTAGTGCAGTGGTCTTTGCTTAGTTCCTGGTCCAATGTCCCCAGCCAGCTACTTGAGACATTAAAGATAGTCTTGCTGCCTTGTACTGGATCTCCATATCTACTCAATGGAACCTTTTTTATTGACTTGCAGTTTCTTCCAGTTTCTGCCCAGGATCTTGGGACTCACTGTCACCATGGATCTTATGTAATATTTTGGTTTTCCGGTTAGTTTGGTTTTGGGGTTGTTTTAAACAGAAGCAGACTAGTGATGACTGTAGAAAGATAAGACATTAAATAAGTTATAATGATTTAGATTTTGAGATCAGTCAGAAAGAGATTTAAAAAAATAGGGTACTAATATAATGAATTTCACAAAACCAAGTGATTAGTAGTATCTTTGATAGGAAAGGAAAATATAAAGAAAATTATTATCAGGTGTGAAAAAGATGATTCAGTTTTTAAATGCATTTGAGAATAAGAATATTCCATTAGAGATATTTTAGAGAGTGATCCTCAAATGCTTGACCTAAAATTGGCTTTGGACTTATGGATCTGAAAATATGAGATAGGCCTCTAAAATCTGTTTTTAAAAAAATCTGTCTTGGATTCTGATGCGTACTTATGTTTGGAAACTACTGCTCCAGGTTATCTGGAAATTACATTTGGAGAGAAAGCAAGAAATTTGACTATAGGTATGAAAACATTTTAAATAAAGTAGATATGGTTATAAAGCAATCTGGCATTAAAATGCAAAAATGTGAGGATTCGAATGAGTATTATTGTTTCTGTTATATTGCTTTCAAGTCTGCAATCGATTCTTTTTTTATGCTTTTTTGGTCAGGAAGATTGGCCCTGAGCTAACTGTTGTTGCCAATCTTCCTCTTTTTTTGTTTTTTCTCCCCAAAGTGCCAGTTCATAGTTGTATATCCTAGTTGTAAGTCATTCTAGTTCTTCTCTGTGGAATGCTACCACAGCACAGCTTGATGAGCGGTGTGTAGGTCCCTGCCCAGGATCAGAACTGGCGAACCCTGGGCAGCTGCAGCAGAGTGTGCGAACTTAACCACATGGCCATGGGGTGAGCCCTGCAATTTATCTTTTAGATTTCCTCAAGGATGGAAAATCTTCATCTGAGAATGGTTTTGATTTTTTTGAAGCAGATTTGGAACTGATTTTGAAGCAGATCTGGAACTCTTTTTTATCAGCATGACATTAAGTCTTCGGGAATCTCTTTCCAGGTGTTGGACAATTGGAGAATGAAAGCGGAAACTAACTCTTCCTGAAGTTATTATGTCTGGTGTTCAAATATCAACGTGAAGATAATTACCTTTAAGTGGATCAAGATGCTTATGACCAGAAGAACATTTCAAAAGAGAAGAGTCTCTTTTTTTGACACTTATGTCCACAGTCCTGACACAAACAAGAGCTAAGGCTCTTTAGCACATGCAAAAAAGCCCAAGTATCAAGTCAAATTGTATGTAATAAGGGAGGTTGGTATTTAACTACATGACAACTCCAGGTGAATGAAAAAGAGCAGGCCAAAGACTACTCTTTCAATGATGCACTTCAAATAATTCAGCTTTATCCTAGCACTGTTCACATGTTTCAGTAACTTGTATATTAATTTTAAGGATATGTAATATTAAAGCCAGACTAATTTCAAACATAATAGGCATCAAAAGAAATGTAGGCTCTGCATTTATTTTGATTATGTGAACACGAGGAAGTTCTTAAGTAATCTAAAATTAAAGTCATAAAATATTGCTTTATATACCACCTCTATTTTTTAAACCCTAAATTTTTAGTTTTCCCTCTCACACAGATGAATTAATTTTATTCAAAGATTGGCCACATGACAGAACAATATGCTTTCAGAAAGGCCTTCTTCCTTGTCATCATTAATGCTTGTAGTTCTCTTCAGCTTTTTAGAGATGGAGAAGTTGCCCAAGAGGTTCTGAAGTCTAGTTTGCCATAGCTGGAGAATATTAGTTGATTTGCTTCTTCAAAGTTTAAATCTTGAAAATAATTTTTGAAAGCATTTTTACTTTATTCTATCTAGTTGTGGAAATTTGGGTGTTATGAATAACACAGATGGGCAGAAACAGAGTAAAACAAAGTTGCCAAAGATTCATTGAGAACCTCTCACCAAGGTTGTTTCTTATGCCCTTACTCTTGAGATCTAATGACAAGGTACGAAGCCTGTTGTTGATATGACACACTCTGTCTCATTGTCTAAAAAGTTTATTCTAACAGGGAGAAGCAGGTTTTAATTTCCTTGCTGTGAAATCCCAATGTAATGTGTAGATAGAACTAATTCAGGAAAACCTACTCCACCCTAATTGTGTATTTTTTTCCTCCTATAACTTGTGGGATTCAGTCTCAATTTCAGAGGATGGCTGATGGTACCTCCCAGGGATGTGCTGTGACTATAAAAGTGCAGGAGAAACACACTGAACATCATGTTTAAGAAATTATAGTCTAGCCCAGCCCTGTCATTTTGGGGCCAGAGGGTGTGTGTCCCCTGCATCGCCAGGCACCAATTTGGTGACAGAGTCAGGATCTGATCCCAGGCTCCTTGATAAGTGCACTCTTTCTCTCACACTACGCATCCTTGTTGGGACCAGTTCTGGTTAAGTTACCTCAGAACTAATTGTCAAAAGTCACCATATGAACAAAAATACCAGCTGTTTGTTTCACATTACAGAGAAGGAACACAGAGTCAAAAAGGAGGAGACATTAACAGAGTATGTCGCCAGAGCACTAACTTTAAAATGGGCAGCACAGGTACAAAGGTGGGGACCAGCCAGGGTCTCAAGCCAAAGAAAATGAAAGGAAGCTGGCATTAGGATTTGAGAGACCATCCACCACTGGGCTCAAAGGGATTCACAATGAAACATGGCTGGGGATGAAGAATTACCCGTGAGGTGACCAGATCTTAAGGCACAGATCAACTGTGCTGCTGCTGCAGCATGAACAAATCTCTTTAGAATTCCTTCAATCTTACCCCGGAATCTGGGCTTCTGCTGGAAATAAATGGGAAAGTTTCTTAGAATCAAGCCTCATTTTCCTGTGAGCAAAGTGTATTCATCTTTCTCTTCACACCCCTACTCATGAGACACACTTTTTCTTATCTTCAGGTAAAGGAACAAATATATGTAACAAACATAAGCAATGCTTATGAGGAATGGGAAGTGGTCATAGGACTAATAAATCATTATTTTATTTATTTGTTTGTTTTAGGATTTATGTAACTTCCTCTAACCTTTTTTAGGGCCTAAGAGGAAGGACTCATGACAATTTGTGGCTGACTCAGAGAAAAAGGAATTGAGCCACCATGTAAGTTACTAATGGCATAATCCATGCTCTGCTGGACTTATATTTGGGCCCAGTAATGACAAATATGCCTCAGCTCACTGAATTTATTTTAATATCAACTGAGCGTATAAACTGATTTTTATGATATATTTACACATGAAACAGCCAGTCCTTCTCCTTTTTCTTGACATAAAAAGCTAAAAGTCTTTTTTATTGACATAAAACAACACATTTCAGTCCAAATCTTAGAGTATTGGAATAACAGAATTCCATCATGTTTAAGGGATTTAAAAGTAGGGTTTTTATTGTCTTATTTTTTGTATGTATAGATTGCTCACTATTAATTAGACATATACATTGAGTTTTATTTTACTTTGAGTTATACTTTTGGTTTTTCAGGGAAAAATTTCCCTCACTTTTTTCATACTCTTTCGTCTGTTCTCTGATTTGTTCAACTTCTAGAGGTGATTAAAAACACTCTACAATAGGGCCAGCCCCGTGGCTGAGCAGTTGTTTGTGCTCTCTGCTTCAGCGGCCTAGGGTTTCACTGGTTCGGATCCTGGGCGTGGACATGGCACTGCTTGTCAGGCCATGTTGAGGCAGCATCCCACATGTCACAGGACTCACAACTAAAATATACAACTATGAATGGAGGGGATTTGGGGAGAAAAGGCAGGAAAATAAAAAAGATTGACAACGGTTGTTAGCTCAGGTGCCAATCTTTAAGAAAAATTAAAAAAAAAAAACACTCTACAACATTGTTGTTTGGGGTTTTTCTGTGTGGGGAGGGGAAAGACAAAGACCAAATTAAGTGTCATTGAATAGTACAGAGATATGAAGCTATGTAACTGACATAATTGACTGCAAATATAATCAGCTTAGTTAATTTTAATACACCAAAACCTTACCCGCAACCAGTCTCTCTTGATATTTCCTGAGCTACTTTTCCCACAATTGCAAGTCCTGATGCTGAGATGAAGTCTAACATCCTAGAATTCAGGAATGAAGAAACTACAGCCTTTGCAAACAATTACAGCTGGATATATATTTTTAAATAATAACTTACGGTTTTTGTCCCTGAATGCTTTGTCAGCGAAACCATTCCATGCTCTTTAGCTCAAGAAAGGATTAGAGGTGATAAAAAGTCTTTGCTAAGCTTTTGTGTTTCAAAGTTTAAGGCTTTGGGAAAATGGAAAGCACTTGGAAGAAGACAATGCATTTGGAAGAATATGATGATTTGTAAGAAGCACTTTTTGACCCAAGACTTGAAAGGTTTCTGCATGTTGGAAGGAGAGGAGTAGAGTTAGAGGGAGGCAAGGAGATCTTAGATGTTGCAGGCTCCCTGAAAATGGAGTCCAACCTCAACTCTTACCATCGTTTTATAGCATGAAGTTTGTTTTTCTTAGATGAGATTGTATGCTAAATAATACTTGAGGCAGAACTCATACTCAAACTTTCATGCTATTTCCACTATAACTAGGGTACCTATATAATTCACTGTCCAACTCAGGAAAATTTTGAGAATAAAATGAGGGCTATTAATAATTATGCCAGGACAACAGTCCTGGGGCATGGTTTACGGTTACCCTAACCATAACCCTATGCACCAAGGATTATACTTGTTTTGATCTCTTGTACTATATCTTTCGCTTTCTGCCTGATCCTGAGTCTTTGCATTTATCACTAAGTTCTGAGTGCAGTCACAGGCCTCCCATGCATGAAGTTGTGGCCTCCTATGCATGATGTTCCTACACAAATTGTCTTTTGAATGGATTCTACCACCAACCAGTTTCATGATCTCGGCCAAGTTAGATAACCTCTCTGAGCCTTGAGTTAAATTAGTATAATGTAAATATCCCTTCTGTGGCTGGAATTCTACTCTCATTCTCCTGACCTTATTCTACGTACTTGCCTCTGCTGCCAATGGCGCTGTGCTGAATTTCTGGACATCGACTCAGCAAAGACTGAGTCTTTTTCTCAATTAAAACCAGCTATGCTTCTGGCCTTGAGCCTCACCTGCTATGGAATGTCAGCCCTGATGCTTATTTATCAGATTATTAGCTTCTTGGCATATTGTTAGGATTACTTAAAATACAGACATTTCTATATAAATGGAAATACTTTAATGCTTTATCCTTTTTAATAATCAAGCCAAAGAAACCGCAGCCATCAAACTCTGGTGCAATCTCTTTTATTGAATGTGATAACATTACTGGGTAGCACTCAGCGTTCTTATGGGGATTAATGCATGAAAATGCCATTTTGCATAACAATAATGTCAAAAGCATAACTCTGAAAAGGTCCATCTTAGTTATAAAACTCAAGCGGAGGATTGATACATTATCTTTAGAGAATTCCAAAATGCTTTGTGATTCTGCATTGTATAATATCTCTGACAAGATATAAGAAGAAAGTATTCCATTTAAGTACACAGGTGCAGATCTGATCCCAGAGCTCTGTTTCTGAATTCGTGTTTGTTTTAGGTAAAGGTCACCAAGAAATGCTCCTTTGAAACTTCACATATTAGAAGAAAATATGGCAATATTGGGGTGAATGACCTTTGTGTTGATCACTCTGTCAAGAATCCATAAATATGGGCATATGAGAAGAGACTTTGCCTATATTCACTGATTTTTAGAACAAAATTCAATATTTGGAATTATTGTCAACTGCATTTTATTTGACAAATGCAGGCTCTGTGACATCAATATTTAAAACCCTAATGTCACACTCTCCTGACTGTAATTCTTTAAGGAAAAACACCACCCTCTCTCCTTTCCAGCGTTGGGTATGCTATGCTGAAGCACTGTGTTGAAATACATAACAGTGAGTGGTTCCATATACGTGTGTGGTTTTCATTATGACTTACTTGCTCCTCATGGTCCTTTATTTTGTGCTGCTGTTTATCGAGAAACACCATGTGAAAGTTAATAATAACATAATTTAGAGCAATAATTACATTTTTATTCAATAGCTGTGGGAAAACACTGGGTTGAATAATGAGATAAAAATGAGTGTCTGAGACCTAACAGGACATTAATCAACATATTAACTGGTGGGCAAACTGATTTGAGACTATGATGGCTTAATTTGTCTCAAAATCATTATTTTTAATGTATTGCATAATGTACTTTAAAGCATGTGTTGAACTGATCATAAGTAAGCATTAGATTTCAACAGAATAGATCCTCCTCCTTCTCATGTCTTAAGTTATCCTCTTTTCATAGTGCAGAGTATAAAATCGATATTCCTGAAACTCTGACATTTCACAGCTGTATTCAGATGAGGTTAAATTAGTCTGGCAACCTCTTTACCTAAATTCAGCTATAATAACCAAGTCTGTATAGTTTTCTAATCCTAATTGCCAAAATATATGTGTTATTCATTGCTATTTTAAAGAATTTTCACAAAAATGTTTAAATGTCATTGCAGTGCTAATGAATAATAGTAATTTTCCAAACTCAGGAATCTTTGACCAGTTGCCTGTGACAGGAGTTCAATTTTTAACCCTAGGTCTTCACTTACCATGAATTGGATCCTTTGGAGACATAACCACGCCTAAGGATTCAGCCATCACTGACAAACTCCTCTTCATCCTTCAGGAATCTCTTTCAACATCCCTCCCCAAGGGAAGCACATCTTGGCTGTTCCTTCCCCAGCCCAGCCACAGGGACTCATTCTTTTCCCATGCTCCTGAGTAGTCTTTGATGTTGATGTGACTTTAGCACATATTAAGCAAGAGTATAATTATTTATATCTCAGATTCATTTACTTGGCTATTTGTTTCTTAAAGAAAAGGACATTTCTACCTTACTTTAATATGCCATAGTATCTGCACTAATACAGAGAAAAAATTATATATATGCATATATATTGTTCAGATGGAGATAAAATAGTAAATTTCAAAGTTGACTATAGCTGGAGTAATTCATACATAAGAGGAGTAAGGCAGAATTCTACTTAGAGAATTGCTTATATTTTTTTTTTAGTAAAAGTACAATAATGGTCTTTCGTGCTTAAGCAAATGAAGAACTTCATTCCTAGGCATAGATAACCCAGATGAAAAAGTTTTAAGTAAAGGGATGAAATTATGCTTAAAAAGAAGGAGGAGGAGGAGCCCCAAGCACTATTCCAGGATTTGGAAACAGAGAAGTGAAAAAAAACCAGACAAAAATATCAGCCTGTGAGAGCTTATATCCTAGTGTGAGGAGACAGAAAATAAGCATAATAGGAAGTAGAGTATATAATATTTTAGAAAATAATTGAGAAGGGAAAAAGCAAAATAGGGATGTTTTCAATTTTAATAAGGTGGTCAGGAAAGGCCTCATTAAGTAAGTGAATTTTGACATAAGGGGCAACGGGATGAGAAACGAGCTGTCTCAGAGCAGAAATTTCCAGGCAGGGGGCCGGCCCAGTGGCACAGCGGTTACAGTCGCAGGTTCCACTTCTTGGCGGCCCAGAGTTTGCCAGTTCAGATCCCTGGTGCGGACATGGCACCGCTTGGCAAAAGCCATGCTGTGGTAGGCATCCCATGTATAAAGTAGAGGAAGATGGGCATGGATGTTAGCTCAGAACCAGTCTTCCTCAGCAAAAAGAGGAGGATTGGCAGTAGTTAGCTCAGAGCTAATCTTCCTAAAAACAAAAAAGAAAAAGGAAATTTCCAGGCAGATGGAAAAGCCAATGCAAAGATCTAGAAGGACTGATGGATATGTTCAAGAAACAGCGAAGACTCCAGTGTGGGTAGAAATGAGTGAGAGAGGGAGAGAGTAGAGGGAAATTGAGGTCAGAGAGTTGTTGGAGGGTCAGATTATGTAGGGCCTTATAGGACCTTCTAAGAATTTAGATTTCACTCTGAGTGAAATGGGAGCAATTGGATTTCCTGGACACGATCTTACTGTCCACGAAAATGTTTCAAAAACAGTGTTTCAAAAACAAGAGTGTGATTAACTGTGTTAAATGGTGCTGATAGACAAAGTAAGACGAGGACAGAGAATTGACTCTTAGACTAAGCATTACCAATGGGTCGGGATAGTGATATACATGAGACTTGATTAGAGTGGCTTTAAGCAACAACAGGAAGAGAGGAATTAGAGACAGTGAGTGTGCACACTGATTTCAGAAGTTTTGCTATTGAGGAGAGCAAAGAAATTAGTTAATAGATGAAGACATAACTGAGATCAGGAGAAGGGTTTTTTAAGATGGGAGAAATAAAATCATATTTCTGATGGATATTATCCAGTAGAGAGGAGGACATAAATGAAATAGAAGAGAAAGGAAAGCATCCCTGGGCTAACATCCTTAGCTGGGAGAGAAGATCCAGTGCAGCGTTGAGGGAGGGGCCTTAGACAGGAACATGGATGGCTCAGCTACAGTGGGGGGAGGAGGGCAGAGTATATGGATACAGACGCCGTAGGTGGGGAATTGCGTTGGTGGAGTTTGTAGAAAACGCCATCTGATTGTTTAAATTTCCTTGGTCAAATAAAAACTGGGTCATCAGCTGAGAAGCAGGATAGGTCAAAAGGTATTACAGACTGGAGAAGAGAAAAGGACGTTTGAAATGATCATCTGGGAAAGTCAAAGACCAGAGGGATATAATATGATTGCCAGGAAACATAAAGGCAGAGAGTTAGATCTAATAAGAATTAGACTTTTGCCACATAACTACGCTAAAGTGAGAGTTGATGCTGTATTTTATCATATCCGTCTATAATTTGAGTAAAACTCGTCAATCAGAGCTGCACGACCTGCATGGGACTGTGAAGTGAGTGAAAAATAAACTTTTATTTTGTTGAGCCACTGAGATTGGGGTGAGGGGAGGGCTCTTTCTTCTATCAGTTGATATTAAGCAAGCTAATACACACTCATTAAAATTTTACCTACTTCTTTATCCAGATTTAGCAATGATATGAAAAATAAAGTCTATACTGTATAATAATGCTATTTCTCGTTCCATTTGCTTTTCAAATTTCCCTGTGTGTCTTATCTCTCAAACTATACTTTAATTTCTGGGTCTTAAAATTCTTTCCAGTTTCATAGCAGTTAGTATGGCATTTTTTTTCCTCCACAAATAATTGCTGAAAGAATGAGTGAATAAGAATAGATAAGCGTCTGTGAGAGATTTAGAGTTATATTAATTTTATTCTATTAGTTAATTCTTTTGTTGTTGTTGGATGGAAGTGGTAGGTGAAAGGCATGAGAGTTTGTTTTCATAGTGAAATGTATACATGCCCTGGAAGGCTTCTGACTGGCGTGTTTCACACACGATGAAATAAAACAATCCTCACTCAGACTTGGATGCTGAATTTTTTTTTGGCAGGCCACAGTGCCATATTTCTTCAATGGCAGTGTCTCTGAGCAGTGCACATTTTTGTTGGAGACCTTTGGGTTATGACATTTGCCTTTGCCCAAATATGCCACTGAGAACACAGGGCAATGTTTTCAAAAGAAATCCTATTTTCCCATCTGCAGAAAACATACACAGTCACCGGGAAGGGCATTAGCCACACAGATGCAATTAACTAGTGCGATAACTCACATGAGTTTTTTTGTGTGAGCAAGTAGCTATTTCAGATGGTGATTAAAATATAATTGTATTTCTTTAGGGGTGTTCTTATGTTACTAAAGATGGAAAAGTCAGGATCTCAAAAGGTGTAGTTATTAGAATATGTCTATACCCTCTTTCCACCCATTACTTTTAGGTCAGATTAAACCTAAACTTTATATGACCACCAGGAGTGCTCCAAGCTTGAGGAAAATTGCAGATGGTGGACCACATGTCCCTGTCCCCTACTCAAGTCATGGAGTTGACCATTTTCACTCATTTCTATTTCTTTCTTCCCTTTCTTCCTTCCCTGATTTCCAAGTATAATATTTATGCTGGAAAATAAACATGGCTCCCTCTTTTCCTTCCTCCCTCCCTCCCTCGCTCCCTCCCTCCCTCCTCTCCTTCCTCTTTCTCTCTCTCTCTCTTTCTTTTTTCTTAAACACTGACATTGTGTTTAGGGCCCATACTTTGTCTCTACAATTCAAAAATGAAAGCTTCTAGTTTCAAACCCTTAGTCCAATCTTCAAATGGAATTTTCCCTTATTTGACTGTCTTCATTCTCCAGAAACACCAGCCCATGTAACCCCCCCTACAGCCCTCCACATTCACACTCACTCTATGCAAACTGGTCTCTTCCACTAAACTCTGGCCCATCCCTGTTTGTTGATCATGTCTCACCAGGCCCCACAGAACCTTCCAGGCAAGCTCTACTGTATGTGTCTTTATCCTTAAAACTTGCAACCCTGAGAGTTCCTCAGTGTACACACAGGTCCATGTATATAGAAGGATTTTAGACCAAAAAATCTCACTATGTATAGTACTTTTTTTTAATCTTTCCCTTTTACTTGTTATTCTATAATGTTAGATTGTAGTCTTCTCTTTCCTTTGTGACTTCCCTCTGTCATAGAGTTTTCTTCACTCGTATACTGTTAGATGCCTTACTTTGAGAATAAATCTAATGCTAGGCCTTTTCTTCAGGCAAAAGTAAACAAATCCAGCCTAAATATTAAAAATTTTAAATCTAAAACATCTAAAAAAGATTCCAATATCTTTATTAAGCCACTTCAATATTTAACGATTTTTATTTCCTATAATTTATTTGCTAACATATATATGTGTATATATAGCTACATGTATGTGTATATATCTGAAATCAGTTCATTTATATAGCAAATGTATGTTTCATTATACCTTATATTCCATAAAATATTTCTTATTGCTTTCCTTTAAAATAAAATGGTTGCCAGAATCCATGAATGATGTACAATATCTGAATTGGTAGCACTTAGCAATTAGATACTTAGTAATGCTAATGTCGGATGCCAGACAAACTGGATGTCAAAGACAGGCTCGCTTGACTCCACATTTGGTGTGCTCTGCAAAGCTGGCTATGGGTATATATTTCAGAAGACACAAGGAAAATAATGTTCAGAAGCTGGCAGAGCAGCTTTGGATATGATATGCAGGAAAGGGGAACTCAAATATCTGGCATTTGAATCAAAAGTTTGGAAGAGGGAATACTTCTTAGAAAGCAAAATAACTTTGTAAAATTTTGTTTATTAGGTTTTCCACTTGCTTTCTTGTTGAAATATGCAGAGTATATTAAAATCCCAGTATAAAAAAAAGTTCATTGTATTTCTTTTGATTTTCATCAACAATTTCTTAACTGTGCATACTTTGGACAATGAATTACTTCATGGATCCAACCTCATCTACTTTTCATCTTTAGAAATTTGTCATAATTTTTAGTACACTGAGGTCACCCTTTCTTGTTCTTTCTCCATCGATGTTATTTTTTTCTCTATATTTCTCTATATTTTTCTCTATTTTCTCTATATTTCTAGTGATTTGTTGGAAGAAGGGAAGGTATGCATACTGAGAGGTTTTTTCTTTTTTTTACCACACAACAACCAATTCTCTGACTCCCAGTGAGTGTCCTACAATTTAATTCAATTCCAACACTACCTACCCACTGTTAGTGTCAGACTCCACAGATTTAAGAGTTCAGTCCCATAATACTGCCCCCTCTTTAGATGCCAGTCTAACAGACCCCCAAGTGTTCTGCACTTCTGTCCGACTTGGCTACAAAGTTGGGGGTTCCCACACCTCTCTCTCCCTCAGGCTTTGATTATGTGCTAGAATGGCTTAAATAACTCAGGAAAATACTATACTGGCTATTGCTGTATATCATAAAGCAAACAAATGAACAGCCAGATGAAGCAGTACTAGAGTGAGGCCTGGAAGAGTCCCAAAGCACAGGAGCCTCTGTCTTCTTAGAGTTGGGGTGCACTACCCTCTTGGCAAGTGGATCTGCTCTCCAACTCAGAAGCTCCCCAAATCTGCTCATTCAAGAGTTTTTATAGACCTCAGTCCCATTCCTCCTCCCCCTGCTCCCCTCAGAAGATAGAGTGTTGGGCTGAAAGTTGCAAACTTCTAATCAAGGTTTGCTCTTTCTGGTAACTAGCCTCATCCTGAAGCTATTTAAGAGCCCACCAAGGATCACCTCATCAGAACAAAAGACACTCCTACCACACTGGTCACTCAGGAAATTACAAGGGTTTTAGGAGCTCCAAGCCAGGAACTGAGGACAAAGATCAAATATTTTTCCTATTATATGTACTCAGTCCACCATTTTGGACTTGATTATTTTGTAAATCTTGCTTTGAAGGTAATTCGTTATGATGTAGTGACAATACTAGGGAGAAGAGTGTGGTATGTGAATAATCTTAAATTGTTTAATAAAATTCTTTGTTCCAAAGAACCCTGCTGAGCAATGCAGCAATACTCTAGAATGTGTGTGTAAATTTTCTCATACTAAACTGTGTTAAACTCACAGATAACAAAAGATTCTGATTTTAATATATATAAATGAATATATAATAAATATCAGTGAAACTGGAGCCTTGAGTAGCACATTAAGAGATGCCACATGATTTGATTCACGTTAGGCTTCTGACCTTCATTTGCAGATTCTAGAACATAAGCTGGGTATTTGTTCTCATGAGAAACCCTTGAAAATTAAAAGCAACAGTAAAATATGATAATTGACTTCACAAAATTAGAAGTAAACATCATCATACAAAATCCTCTTTAACATTTCTACTAATAACAATATATGTGTAATATATATGTGTGTAATGAAATGTGATGATTTCATTGTTTTAGTTATCAAAAAATATGGATATCTTTATAAAGGTAAAAAAATGGTGCCACCAGAATTATGCTTATTACATCCCCCAATCTGTCCAAATATGGTAAAATCATTTATAATAAAACATTAGAACTGTTCTTTAAAAAAAAATAGTGTTAGATGTAGGTAGCACTTGAGCAGGGGCCAGAAAGTTGATTAGAAGGATCATTATCATTCAGGGCATGGCCAGTAATATATGCAAAGGCACAAAGATACACAATGGTGCAGTGTGATAGAAAGTGTCTAAGTTAGGATTGCAATTGGTACAAAAAAGAATAAACCCACTTACAGGATCCTAGGTGAGAAAAGGACCAATATTTTTCATTTAAAACAAATCCAAAAGTGAGAGACTGCTACTGTTAGGTCAGAGGTCTGGTGATATCAGGGCAAGTGTTGCCATGTTCCACAATTCCAGTGGTGCTGTAGGTTAATGGAGTTAGGTAATGAGCCAACACTGCTCAGGGTCACAGTTTTTATGCTTATCATCTCAGGAACACAAGATCTCTGCTGCCCCTCTAGCCACTCTAGGCATCTTCTAGAAAGGAAGAAGGAGATAGGCAGAAGGATAGGAGCTTTTTATCTAGTGAGGCTTTGTGTTTTTATTCAAATTATGAAAGTTTTTCCTGGAGTCTTCTGCTAGAACATTGCCACAGGGTCAGTGCCTAGCTGCAAGGGAGGCTGACAATTGGTAGAAGGACCAAAAACAGTTTATTGGGGATATGCGAAAGATTTAAAAAAAGCTAGAATGGATCTTAAAAGATCCAGTCAACGGTACCTTTCAGAGGACGTCACTAAGTATCCTCCTAATTGGAACATAGAAAAGATGGAGATGTATAAGGGAACTCAACAATGAACAGCATTGGCAAGACATAGGAGGTTAGAATTAATGTTCTAGAAGAAAATTTCTCATGTTTTACCTAGAACACTTGGTGCCACAAATCCTCTGTGACCAAAAAAAAAAAGTTGAAATACGTTTGGGAAATACTGAATTTCTATGTGGTTCCCCTGTAGATGTTAGCATATGAAAGAGTCCAAGAAGTTTTTCATTAAAAAAGTGCTTAAATGTTCTTAACTTATCTTTTCTAAACATTTTTTACTGTAGAACTGTGTGTGTGTGTGTGTATGTGTGTGTGGTGTGTGTATACGGGTTTGTGGGGGTTTGCATGTAGGAATGAGACCAAACCGGGATATATCTCTGGAAATGCTATGCTGGAAACTAAGGATCTTTTGCAGGTTCTTAAACTGAAGAGTAACATTCAGCATAAAGCATTGTCTTATGGATACTAATCTGTTGTTAGTCTGCAGAATTAATTTGGATGGGGTGTGGGATGTTGCTAAGGCTGGAAGAAGGGAAGACCAGATAGGAGGCAATTAATTTAATGCAGGATTAACATGGAAGGTCCAGAGCAAAGGTTACAACCCTAGTGATTAACTTGAAAGGAAGCAGGCAAAAAATATTTCATTACAAAAATTCTAGGATATTACAGCTCAAATGTCCCTCAGAGATCAGCCAATTCAAACTTTCACATGACGAAATACGATCGATTGTTATTAATAGAATGGATGAAAGGAGGATAGGGAACAGTGAAAGAAAAGAAGGGACCAAAGATGACTAGATTTTGAGTCCATAAAACTACAAGAATTATGATGACATTATCATGAATGACAATGTCAGAAGTGTGCTTCTTAATGAATTTCATTCAGGACATGGTGAGTGTGAGGGACAGCTCCAGATGGAAATGGGGATGTCCAACAGCCATTTAAAAGCTTGAAATTGGAGTTTGGACAAATATTATGAGCTGTAAGAAATATGTTTATGATGGTTGAAGCAATTAGAGGATATTTCTTCTCACAGAAATAAAGATAAAATAAGTTGCAGAAAAAATAAATAGTATAGCAAGCACTTCTCATTTCTTCTAATCTCCCTCCTTTTATTTATTTATCTTGTTAGTATACTTAAACATTGTCACTGAACAAACATAAAATAAAAAACTAATAGCCACCAGTTAAGCTCTTCATAATTATGATAGATAACACTTTACTTTTACAAAGTGGTAAAAGTAACGTAGCTAACATTGTCAATATTTTCTCCTTAGGAAAGAATATCTGGAGATGCAATTTCTAGTAAATTTGGCTTGGTAATTCAGAGAAATAGTTTCAGCTGACTTTTTTTTGGTAGAAACAGAATCAAAGTGTATATGAGAATGCAACAAGCAGCTGTGATTTTTTTTGGTGTGTCAACTTGATTGGGTTGCAGTCCTCTGTTATTCAATCAAACACTAGATGTTTCTGTGAAGGTATTGTGTAGATGTGATTACAGCCCATAATCACTTGACTTTAAGTAAAGGAGATTAGCCTAGATAATCTGGGTGGGCCTGATTCAATCAGTTGAAAGGCTTTAAAAGCAGAGCCGTGGCTTCCCTGAAGAAGAAATTTTGCCATGGAGAGGAGATAGGAGCTTCAACTTGTGCCAAACTATGAGCTTGCGTTTCCTGACTGCCTATCCTATAGATTTTGGAATTACCTAGCCAGCCCCCACAATCACATAAGCAAACTCTTTATAACACATCTCTTAATATTTATCTCCTACTGGTTCTGCTCAACTGGTTGAACTCTAACTGACACAGGATCCAAGATTTCTTCGTGTGTATGTGAAGAAGATTGGCCCTGAGTTAACATCTTGAGGATCTTTCTCTATTTTGTATGTGAGATGCCACCACAGTATGGCTTGATGAGCAGTGTGTAGGTCCATGCCTGGGATCAGAACCAGCAAACTCCTGGAGCAGAGCACATAAACTCAACCACTATGCCACTGGGCTGACCTCAAGATAATTTTTAGAAAGAAGAACAAAGTTGAAGGACTTACACTATTCAATTCAAAAATTTTGTATAAAGCTACAATAGCTAAGACAAGTGGTATTAGCTTAAAGGTAGACATATAGATCAATGGAACAGAATTGAGAGCTCAGAAATGAAATGATTTTTCACAAAGGTGCCAAGGCAATTCAATAGGGGAAAACATAGTCTTTTCAACAAACAGTGCTGGGACATTGGATATCCATATGTAAAAAATAAGCTTAGACCCTTCTGTCACACCATACACAAAAATTAACTCAAAATGGATCATAGACCTAAATGTGAGAGCTAAAGCTATAAAATAGGAGAAAATCTTCATGACCTTGAGTTAGGCAGAGTTCTTAGCTATGACATCAAAGGTACAATCCATAAAACGAAAGAAAATGATAAATTGAATTTCATTAAAATTAAAATATTTTGTACTTCAAAAGGCTTTAAGAAAATGAAAAGACAACCAAAAGACTGTAAGAAAATATTTGCAAATCACATGCTTCACAAAGGTTTTGGATCCAGAATATATAAATAATCCCTACAACCGTAATAGGAACATAAATAACCCAATTAAAAACTTGGTGAAACTTGTATAGACATTTCACCAAAACAGATGTAAGAAGAGCTAATAAGCACATGAAAGGTGCTCAACGTTATTAGGCATTAATGAAATGCCTGTAAAAATCATAGCATACTGACTACATACCCACTAGATGGTCTATAACAAAATAAACAAGAACAAGCATGGTGAAGATGTGGAGAGACTAAAACCCTTGTATGTTGCCCAAGGGGAGGTATAATATTATAGCCATTATATTTGAAAAATAGTTTGACAGTTTCTTAAAAAGTTAAACATAAATTGCCCTATGTCCCAGCAATTCTACTCCTAAGAATCTGTGCAAGAGAAACAAAAACAGAAGTCCACACAGACACGGGTACACAAATATTCACAGCAGCATTACTCATAACAGTGAAAGATTGGAGACAATCCAAATGTCCATTACCTGGCGAATGGGTAAACAAAATGTAGTGTATCGTAAGGTAAAATAGAGTATTGTTCAATACTGAAAAGGTATGAAATATTGACTTGTTACTATACTGATGACCTCAAAATCTTACTAAGTTAAAGAAGCCAGACACAAAATATTAGCGATTGTTTGATTTTGTGTACATGAAATGCCCAGAAAAGCAAATTTATAGAGATTGAGAGCTGATCAGTGATTTTTCTGGAACTGAGGGTGGGAGTGGCGTTGACGGCAAGCAGGTTAGAGGAATTTCAGGAAGTGAAGCAAATCTGCTAAAATTAGATTTTGGTGATGGTTGCATAATTCTAAAACAATTAAAAAATCATGAGTTGTACACTTATAACAGGTGAGTTTTATGACAAGTAAAGTATCTCCCCAAAGCTACAAATACAGGTAGCTACAACATGATAATATTTACATCAAATATGAAAAAATATGAAAAGGACTTATGTTGTTTAAGAATAAATACTTTTAAAAATATAAGAGCCTATATGGGAATGATAAACATTAAATTGAAGACCAAATTTCCTCAGGGTAGGGAAGAAGGCAGAGTGGGAAGCGGCTTAAATCTCTAATGTAAGTGGCTTACATCTATAATGTTCTGCCACTTAAAACATATAAAACAAATGCAGAAAAAAGTTAAGGGTATGTTTGAGGAATTTTATCACTATCATAACACTGTTCACATTCTAATATTTATACATTTATTTGGTTGTAATATATTTATTATAAAAATAGATTTTACTATATAAATTTATTGGTC
Source organism: Equus quagga (assembly GCF_021613505.1). Classification (NCBI taxonomy): domain Eukaryota; kingdom Metazoa; phylum Chordata; class Mammalia; order Perissodactyla; family Equidae; genus Equus; species Equus quagga. Next base: position 98,385,603 of record NC_060270.1, on the reverse strand, counting down.
TAAATAAATTATTCTAAATAAATGCCAGAGTTGGGTCATTCATAAAATAGTACATTCTACTTCACTGCCAGCATTATATGAGGGGAGATTTTCTGTATTTTTAATTTTCTACCAAAACTCCGCTATTATTGCCTATGTAATTTTTCACCACATAGGTATTCCATAATTTAACCAATTCTATTGGATACCTGAGTTGCTTACAGAAAACAAAAGTTTGGCTAGCATTTATCATTTAATTATTATTTTTAAAATATTTATTTAATAAGCTTTTATTTCTTAATTAAATTTATTAATTATTTATTAAATATTTACTTAATTCTAACTCATCAAAATACATTTAGGATAAGGCTCTGACTTGCTTGTTTTTTCTAGCTAATTGACTTTTAAAGCATTATTTACTATTTTATCTTTTCCACTCATTTAAAGGCTACCTTTATGCATAGACTGAACCAAATGAAGCTGCTAATTTTCTAGGTTAAAAACAGTTAAATATGAACTGAATTTCGTATAGTTCAATCTAATTACTACATCAGGACTATCTATTTTGCTCTTTTAGCTCCTAATTTCTCCTTTATTATGACACTATGCTAATTGCACCGTAAGTGGGTCCAATCGTTCTCTGCTTTTCTTCCCCTAAGGTTTGTCACTATTTTTCTCATGTGTTATTTTATGATTTTTTTTAGAAATACTCTGTCAGATTCCCCCAAATATTCTGTTTTATTTTAACTAGAATTGTGATACGCCTTAAAGTCAATTTGGGGAAAAACATCATGTGTACTTGCTGAGTATTGCTCTTGATTTTGTCTAAACAGAATGTTATAGATTCTTTCTATGTATTCCACGCATTTCTTGCTGAGGTTAATTGCATATTTCATAATATTTGTTTCTGATGTGAATGACATAGTTTGTTCGCTGTATTTTCTGATGATTTATTACTTGCATAATATAGTGATAGCTAACATTTGTTGAACACATTCTACATGCTGGCTGCTATTCTAACCAGCTTTCATGAAATCTCTAGTGTAATCTTCACAACATACCTGTGAGGCAATTACTAGTGTTAGCTTCACTTTATAGGTGAGGAAACTGAGGCATAGAGATTAAATAGCTTATCCATGATGCCATAGCTAGTAAGAAAGTGTTTGAATCTAAGCAGTTTAATTATGAGGCCCTAATTTTAACATCATATCAAAACTTTTAATTTATATTCATTTACTTTATATCCTGTCACATAATTGAACTCTTCTATTAGTTCTAGAAGTATTTTAGGTAATGTTTTAGCTTCTCTGGATACCTCAGTTATATCTCATAGTATAAAATTAACCTTTCATTTGCTCCTGTCATCCTTTCTCCACTGAACAGAGAAAGGTTCCTTTGTTCTTCCTATGTTATGACTGTCTTAATCTCTGAAGAAGGAAAAATATTCTCAATTTAATTCAACTCTGAAGTTCGCAGGTCCATTATTAGAGAGACACAAGTCAATCTATACTTTGAACTAATAAATGTACACTGTTCAGTTTTATTCCAGTGTTCCCTTATAAAATATTATTTTAATCTGAAATACATAGGCAATACACTGAGTTTTAAATAAAAATTTATTTGTTCATATGTCTGTATTCATCAAAAGCCTTTAAATTTACACGGTTCCGAAAGAGTCCATAGAATAAAGAAAACACTTATTCAACCTTTACTCACAAAACCCCATGTGTTAATTCACATATATTTAGTAGTCAAAAAGCAAGAAAACAATCTATACATAAACATCTATTCATGAGAATCTAATTACTATAAAATCTTACTAACAGGTTTATAAAAATCTCTTTTTATAAAAATTTTAACATGAAGTTACAATAGATAGTTCTGCATAACAATTAGAAGCATTATCTTTGCAACCTACTCTTTAAGTAGTTCAGATGGTAATAGGGGAGAAATTCAGCTTGTGTGATTTTGATGTGTGACAAATCCAAGAATTGACAGAACCGTGTAAATCATGTGTATTATCGTGCCTCATCTGAATGTCTCTACAACATATACAAGTTGAAGGATTAAGTGTGAGAAGAGCTTTCAGAGCTGAGTCTGTGCTGGGGGCTGTCTTGACACTGATTAAGACGCTGACAGAGTGCACAAAAAGACCATTTGTTGGCATGACATGTCAGATGGATGAAGAATCCGTCTTTGTCTATTGAGTTCAGTTTTCTTTCAAACTGACTTACAGATCAGCTGCAGTATTTTCAGAGGCAAATAGTACATTGATTTTTAATATGGGCATTATGCAAATTACACAGTAATGAAAACTTTTTAAAGGGGCTTTTCTAGATAGCATTAGTAAGCACAATGAACAATTGTGCATGAATATGAGCAGTGTTTCCTTCTGTTTTAAAACAGCAGCTTTCGTTAAAAGACTAATTCTCTTTCTACCCATGACTAAACTGTGTGGTGAGGTTTACTTTTGTTTGGTACTGAAAAATAAATGATGGAAAATTGGAGCTAACAATATGTTCTGATTATTCCTGCAGTATATAATATTCTCTGAATGTGACAAACCATGTTTACCCCACTAGGGAGAGAGAGTGAGGGACAGAGAGATGCCCTGTGATTTATTGGCATGCATACTGCTGTTAAATAGCCATTTTATTACTCTACCTTGACATTGACATATTTTATTTCATGTCTAAGAATTAAGATTTTCCTACGCAAAATCTTACCTAAACGTTGCATTGATTATGAGAAATAAAAGTTATTTGGAGCAGTAATTAATACCATTGGGTCCATCAAGCATTATGTTTCCCTTGTTACTATTGTAAATTATATGCGTTTTTTATCATTTCCCTCTAAGATGTTTAAAGTAGTCTATTTCCCACATTTATACATTTTTTAAAAATAGTAGAACTGAACAAGTAGATCATGATTCTAGAAAGCCAATTTATTCAGTTAAGAAAGGACATGAGATTGTCTCCATAGGTTCCCTTGTTCCCACTATATTTCTCGCTTAAGACTGATGTTAATATGAGCAGTGCTATCTAATATGGCTGGCTATCCCAGTATAAGAAAAGTGGATATTCCAAGGAATCACTGTATTAATACCTGCTCAGTGGTGACTTGCTTATGCCCATGGAAGAAGATGTTTTTTGAAAGTGACAGGGAGAAGCAAAAGACCAAAGATACTCTCTTTCCTACTTCTACTTGAAGTGAAAAGTAAAAACTCTAAAATGACTGGCCAGAGTTATGAGTAAAATCTGTGATAAGAGAAGATAGTAAAGCTAATGACTTACAATATGAAACTTGACTTTGTGGTCAGTTTGTGGAAAAATACAGAACAGAAATATTCCAAATAATTTTAAAGCATATATTTAATTGTATATATATAGTGAGATATAATCTAGAGGAGAAAAAAAAGATATGTCTTCAGTTAATTGATATTGTCATTCTCAGACTGTTGTGTATGTATTATGGGATAAAAAACAAATAAGTAATTATATTAGTGTCACTGAGAACGAGAGAGGTTTGGGAAGGGAGAAATAGGATACAAACATAAGATAGATGAGGTTAAGTAAAAACTCTGTAGTCTCGAATTTGAATTACAAGTAATCATGACACATTAAAAAATGATTTCCTAGTTCGGTCTATTGAAAAATCCTAGAAACAATGATCCAGTAACATCCCTGGATCCTCATAGTGGTCTCTAATATCATTTTTCTCTGCAAGAACACAAGGATCCTTGGAGGAAGTGGCTGATTCCACTTCTTGGGTAGGATATATACAAGATGAGCATGAAACAATGTGTCATACAAAAGCAAGGAGACAAAGACTACTAGGGTAATAATAAAATGACATGGGAGCCTACTTGGTGTTTTCAATAGCCCAAATTGGGGGAACAATTTAACATCAGTAAGTGCAGAAGGAGCAATGGATTGAAATATAGCTAAAATATTTAAATCAATGAGATCATAATAATTCTTAAAAAAAACCCCACAACTCATCATTGGCTTCTGGAGCATTCCAAGAAACCAACTCATTTTTAAAACTAGCGAATAAAATATTTATTCTGATTTTTCTATGCAATCTGCATTTTGGGTTAACCAAATCATTGATGAGGCAAACTTTCTCTTTATTGAAGTAGTCCAGCTAATAATTGAAGAAGGAAAGATATAACTAAAACATGACCATTTTCATAAAATAATGGGTTTAGGCCAGAGGTCAGCAAATTTTTTCCATAACAAGTTACATGGTAAATATTTTAGGCCTTGAAGCTCATATGGTGTCTGTTGCAACTCTGCTGATACAGTATGAGAGAGGCCACAAACAATACAAAAATGAATGAATGTGTCTGTGTTTCAATAAAACTTTATTTACAAAAATAGGCTGCAGGGCATTTTGGCCCATGGGCCATAGTTTGTTGACCTCCGATGCAAGCAATGATCATCAAGGACTACTAATATTATAGAAAGAGAGAACAAGATAGTATATGCCTCCTGATAGAAGTATATAACAATACATAACACAATTTATGAAGTATTCTCACACACATACAGAAAATGAACCTACATCTGGTCAAGTCTCTAGGCCTAAATAATAGAACAAAGGAATCAGTTGCAATTAAAAGGGCAATAACTTTTCAGATCCTGAATCAAACAGATAAATTATATATATTTACATACATAGTTGTACATACATACATATAAATGAGACAGGTAGGAAAATCTGAACGCTAATTGGTTATGTGATGATGTTATATCGTTAGTGATTGTTAAGTGAAAAATGGTACTGTGGTTACATTTTCAAAAGGTATCTTTTATACTGAATTTTTACATGTGAAACCACATGCTGTCTGGGATTTGCTTCAAAATAATCTACAAAAGGGACCAGGGAGTGGATGGGGTATAAAATGAAATTGAATAGGAATTGATAATTATTAAAGTGATGAATACACTGGGGTTCATTATAGAATTTTGTCTATTTTTGTATATGTATAAAATTTTTCATAATAAGAAGTTTTTAAAAAGCTAAGCAGAAGAACATACTTTGTAGTTTCAGTTCCTTGTCTGGAAGACTTTTTGGATTTTCCTGTATTTTACTTGAGATTGTCCCCCTTCTTTGGCATTCCTTTATATTTGTCCATTGCAAATTAATATTCTTTGCCTTTGACTATTCCTTTGATTTTCAAGGCCACATAGATTTTATTTCATCTAAAGAAAAACCTATCCTCTTAAATTTGGGGGTTATTCCTCATAGTTCTTGACATAATGTATTCATCACCACTACAAAATTACTCTAACTTGTTCTAAGAAAGCAGTCTTGAATCCAAATCTAAATTCAAGTTTCTTTCTAGTTCTGATAGAGGTCATAGCAACCCTACTGGGGTTAGGTTGACAATTTAGATGACATTATGTAGTTATTATTTAATATCATATATATTATAATAGCAGTGTATATTATTAGAAATGAATGTTTCATCATATCAATAATAGGATATATTCATTTTTATCATGATTATTGATTTATGTCATTTTATAATCTTTAGTCAATTAAAGTGGAAGTGTTATACACTTCTGAGCTTAATAGACAATGTAACAAGAAGAAACGCTCAGAAACAAAGAAGCAATGAAACTATATTTTAGGTTTTATAGAAATGTTAAAATCTTTCAAATTACTCTTTTATCCATTATATACCAAAAAAATTCTCATGTATAATTGGAATCATTTAAGTTTTTGTTTTATGATATATGATACTTGACTTGATGATTTCACTCAATTTCGTTGGAATTATTAAAAAGAAAACATCACATATCTCTTTAAAAGATAATATTTCTTTAAGACTTCTAAATTTGTTCATTCTCCACAAATACTTATTATTAATTTATGTAAATACTGTGATAATTATTATTGTAGTCACAATGACTATTCTTTGAGTCTCAACCACATTGCAGGCACTTTGTCTACCTTTATTAGATTTTTAATATTCAAAACTACCCTGGAGTGATAGCCTTACTCCCATTGCATATTAGAAAACTGAGTCTTAGAGAAGAGAATTAATATTCCTAACTTTCTAGCCTTAAATGAAGAGCTAGATTTCAAGTTTATATCTGAGTCTCTAGAGTCCCCGTTCTTTCTGGCATATAACATTGTATAATGCCAGGTGTTGGAAACTTACTATTATTATGGAGACATCGCTCCCTTCTAGCCTAATGTTGAATGCACTGGTCTTTACTCCAAGTGAATATCATACACTTGCATATTACTGGCAAGCAAGGGGCACAGGATAGAGAAATAGAAATGATACCAACTCTCTGGAATGTGCATTCCACTGAAAATGTTAAGATGTTATTCTTAGTAAAAAACGATCAGTTTGAGGTGACCTAGTATATGATTTCAAAATACATGAAGGCTAACCTAATCTGATTCCAGGAAATGTAAGATATGAGAAAAATAAAGTCAAGAAGAAAAATGCATCATCTTAATATTAGAAAAAATATGTTACAATTAGATTTTCTTTGCTTTGAGATTAAGAACTTTTATTTTATATAATGTGTCTTCTAAGACTGTTTTCTTAGAGGTCACATTTTTAACATTTTGGCATGTAGATTCACCCACATAAAATGTCTTCAAAATACATTTGGAAGGTTATATAGTCAGATTTATCTCTTTATTTATAGTGATAGTCCTGAAAGAAAAGATTCTGGGACTTGAAATTCTGTCCAAGAATTAAAATTGGGATCTCAGTCTCTTCCCCAAGAAAGTGGTTGTAGTGAGTTCTGCCAATTCTTTTGAAAATTACGAATTTTCCATAATCACAGTTCAGATGAGTCACAACTCTCCAGGGCACACCTACACATTCAACAGCCATTAATTCTACAAATGGTCCTACAGCCCTTCTCAGTGCATGGCTCCATATGGTACTCTCGCATTCGCCACTCAACTCATCCTGAATGTGAACTTCTTCATTTCTTTATAGGTTCATGTTCTCTCTAGCTTCCAGGTAATACAAGTTGTTCTCTGCCTGACACTCATTTCCACCACTCCTCCCTGGGCTAGCTCCTCCCATCCTTCAGGGTTCCACTTAGATATCACTTCCTCTCGGAAGATTTTTCAGACTTCTTGCATTTGTTTGTAGCACATAGAGGGATTTCTATCCAAAAGCATGATCCTATTCTAACTCTTTCCAGTATGGCAAGGGTTGGGTCTTCATCTTGATATTTGACTCATTCTCTCTCCTTCAGGACATGAGAGTTAATGTTTCTATATTATGAGTTTGCTGAAACAAAATCCCAGCTACTTGTCAACAACGCAAGGGAAAGTTGGGTTTTCATGGGGGAGAAGTGATTGCTAAAACAGGAACACTATACATCAGGAAATCATAAGGTTGCAGCTGCAGCCTACGTAGACAATGAAAAATCACTGTGAACACTCTTTCTTCCATGACCATTGGACAGTACAGTGGGACTGACATCTAATCTCTAAAGAGTGTCCAAGGAGAGAGAAATCGGAAGCTTGTCCTCTGTTGCTGGTGTGACACCTGTATTGATGATCCCAATCCCAGCTTATTCAAGCTGTTAGTTTGAGGCAGTCAATTTTATTTTTTTCTGCAGAACTTGAAGGCGTCTATTCAAAATGGCTCTTGGCTGTTAGCCATTGGGCATCTACATCTACAACTGCTGTACCAATTGCTAGTAACCAAGATGGTGAAGTCAGCTACTTGCTTGACTGCAAATACCTCGAAATCTGGTCATAGCTGCTGCAATTACATCCCAGGTTAGAACTCTGATAGGAATAGGAAGTTTCTAATGAGGTGAAGGAATAGATCATCCAAAAGTTGGCAAAGTCTGTGGAAATGATAAATATCTGTTCACTTTATCTTATCAAGGACATTCCCTGATTATCTTTTTAGAGTTAGGACCAGATCCAATTCTGTAGTTACAAAGGCCTGCTTACTAGGAAAAAATAGCCCCATGGGCATGCCATCTTAGGTGTTGAAAATGGCAGATGCCAAGCTTGTGTCTTTGTGTGCATGTATGTGTGCTTTAAGTATTTGAAACATGCCCTGAATAACACTGCACTTCCAAAGTTCAGTAAGATGCCCCTTCTATATGCTCCGTAGCATTTTGTACTTCTACCATCATAGCACTTATCACACTGCATTGACTGGCTAATTTAAGCTCTATGAAGGCAGGAACCATACTGTTATTCATTTTTGTCTCTGCAGTACATAAAACAGCCCCAGAAACAGAGTAAGTACTCAATAAATATTAAGTGAGTGGATGTCGTATCAATGATAAGAGACAGAACGGATTCTGGCTATCCTTTTTACCACTCAACATATTCATGTAGATTCTTTATGTTATTTGCTTATCCCAAATACTATTAATGCCAAAAGCATGGTACCCAACATAGTGATGAAGTCAAAACCCAGTTGATCTTACTGCTCTGTTTTTCCATCAACAAAATATACAGGAAGACAAGAGAAGTCCAAGAACACTTTGCAGGCTACTCAATAATACATTTCCATGTTTTCAGGTGGTCAGAAATAGCAGCAAATAGATACTTTTTCAATTTATTTTCAATGAAAAGACAACCTGAACAGAGAATTCCATAGCAGAGACCATAGTCAGAATGCCCTGGCACCAAGTGTCTCAAGATTAAATCAAGGGCAGATTAAATACCCTGCTGAATCATAACTCAGTAACAAACTCATATTACATTTTTCTTCCAAAAGCATTTTTGAATAGAACGTTACTGTACAGAGTCCAATTTTAGAAGTAAAAGATTGAAAGGGCATTCAGTCCTTTCTGAAATGACCTGGAAGTTCCCTCCTTACAATACCACATATAGTATTTTCTTCAGTTTAGTTTTTTAAATATTAAATTCTTTGTTCTGATTTCCACTGAAACTCATTTCTGTGAACTTGGCTTCCATTTCTTGCAGACCAAGATTCAAAGAGCTTAATGCTTTGGACTTCATGTGACCTGCCCCCCTACACCCATTACAGCACTAAGCTCTTCTACTCGACACCTTGGCCACCCTCTCTAGCCTCCTTGTTCTTCCTTGTATGGACCAGGCATGCTCTCACTTCAAGGCCTTTGCACTGGCTGTTCACACTGCCTGGAGCACTCTTCCCTCAGATATCAACATGAACCATCACTCTCTCGCCAGTGTCACATCTTTGCTCAACCATCATCTCTCAGTGAGGCCTTCCCTCCTTCCCTACCTATATTAGAACCTTGCCCCAGGAACCCCCATCTCCCTATTCAGATATACATTTTCCACAGTGCATACCACTTTCTAACATAGTATGCAAATTACTATGTGTTATCTTTAGCGTGAGTGTTTCCCCATTAGAGTGCAAGCTCCATGAGGGAAGACAATTTTTTTTTCTCTCTACCACCTAGAATAATCAGTGCCTGGCATATGTCAGGAATATTCACCGAACAAGTAAATGCAATAGCTACATACTAAGAAACAAAGTGTGTAGCTTTCCAAAGGACTTAAAGAGGATGAACAACTTTGAAATGTTTAATTTAAAAGAGCAGAATTTTATATGCATCTTGATTACAATTATGTAAAAGGAAATTTAAAAAGCCACCAAACAAAACCCCACACGTGGTGATTAGAAAGACAGAGAATCGAAGATTTTACAGATAATGATAAAACTCCCAGAAATTGAAATTGTATGATGGGACAACGGGTAATTTTTTCTCTTCCTTTTAACTTTTTGCAATGTCTAAATTACCTTAGCGTGAAAAAACAAGACCACGAGGAGAAAACAACTAAATATATAAAATAGCTTTAAAAATTGTCTCTGTAGAAACCCAAAAGAGATTTTGAAATAGCTGCTATGACCAATCCCAAAAGACAATCTAAATTTAGGAAAATCTCTTTTTATTTTTCTTGAGGATTTTCTTTTCAGTTAGGTGGAATTGAGTCTTTTAAGTTCAGAATTCTTTGTCTTAAAACTCAGTGAGAGAACATCGGCATTTTTCAGCCCTTACCTTAGTCCTAAACCTGGGTGGTTTGGTTTTCTTCTCCTCTTCCTTCGTCTAATTTTAACAGGAGAACTTAATTAGACTGGAGGGTTTATTTTAACCATGTTTAGTTGTAGAAGAACCCAGCTGTTTTCAGGAAAGTGAGCTCTTAAACTAAATAGAAACAATTCTGTTACTCATAATGTCAAACTGCGTCCTATAAAAGCAAGTGTGGCCAATTTAATAGCAGAACAATTTTATAATAAACAAATGCGTTTGACATCAATGACAGTTAAGTGTTGCTGGATTTTAGCAAACTCATCATTAGTTATTACAAACACTTTACATTAACTTGGTTTCTTTTATACTTTTATCAAAAAAAAAAGTGTAACAAATAAAATAGCAGGAAAGAGTTTATACAAAAAAACTTTCCATCTCACCCCTTTCAAATTTCACATTGCACAGAGGCACCCCTCTGAACTCGAATCCATTCTCTATTTGGATTATCTATTTGATTCACATACACTAACTCTCTCCTTTCTCTCTTTTACCAATATGTGATACTTATATTTTGTTTGAATGTTATATTGGTTGAATATCTAAATTTAACTAAAATGTTTCCATCTGTATTTCTTGTTGCGTACACTTTCAGAAAGACCTGTGTATTTTTATGAAAAATTACAAGACTTTCATCATTTCTATTTTTTGCTCAGGTAAAAAAAGTTTATTTGAACCCCCACTTCCTTCCTTTCTAATATATTCTTAAATTTTTATTGCATCTTCCTTATTAGGAATGCAATTATTTTTAAAGTAATTAGTTACATTTATTGATATAATTTTCCAATTTCTGTACTGACCATTGTTTTTTGTAATCATTTCTTGCCTCTTTTTATATTCTTCTTGTGAAACACAGCCCAAAGTAATTCTTTCTGGAAGGGTGTGTGGGTGATTAGTTTTTATATATCTCAAAAGGCATTTATAGTGTCCCCACTCTTGAATAACAGTATAGCTTGTGTTGATTTCTAGGAATAACAGCATTTTGAAGATATTATTCCTTTGTTTTCTGGCAACCATAATATGTATGGTAACATATTAATAGATTCTTGGGATTAAGACATAGACATCTTTCAGAGGGAGTGCATTATTCTGCCTACTAGAGTTCAGGATAGGAGTGATTGTATTAACTAGATGATTAGATCACTGTCACCATCCCTGAAGTCCAGGGAAACTAGACTTTCTCAGAAGGGTTTATGGGAGCACATCATGGGATTGGATTGTCAAGAAGTGCTATATGATTTGAATAGAAGGAGATATTTTAAAGCATGAGCTTATACCACCTTGGTGTGCAGTCTCACGCATCACTTTCAACAGTATCATTTTGTTTACCCCTTTGTCAGATAAAGATATTGGCTCCTCCAGCTCTTCCTCTATCTTTTCTCCCACCTCCCATATCCTACCTTTTGTCTATTACTTTTACATTTTTACCTTATTAATATTATTAACATTTATATTCTGTTCTACCTGCAAAACTGTCCTCCAAACTCTGGCCATGGATTGACTCTACAAATTGAAAAACAGTACATTATTATGGCTATGTAAAGATTTTTCACTGCTGAGCCAATTTGTATGCTAGAAATACACTTTCTCCTCTCTTTCTCAACTATTACGAACTCTGGATGACTTGATTAAAATGTTCCTAACTTCAACAATAAGAACAACAACAACAAAAATGGATTCTCTTTTCTTACGCTACAATTATGGATTTAAATGATCATATTTTCAATTGTCTCATCATGACTTTCTTGAAAATATTTTCTTCCTAGAATTTATTTCCTTTCTTTAAAAAAATATTATTTGTCTTTTTTGTAGCCACAATTTTTTCCAGGTTCTAATAATACTATCTAATTTGTTGAGTCTCCCTTTTTCCATGAAACTTCCTTCCAGAACCTTCTATCATCTGCCTCCAGTCTTGATTAGTTATTAATGGAGTTGTGTACAATTGTCATTCTCAAACCTTCCTTCTATTCTCTATTGAAATAAACTACATACTGTTGGATCGATCCCATTTCTTCCTCATTCTTAGAAGACACCCTTCTTTGCTGCAGTATATCTTTAGGTAATATCCTTTGAAAGAGATGAAGCTGAAGTAAACTTTCTGAGTTCTTGCAAATATAAAAATGTCTTTATACTATCCTCATGTAATGAAAAGTTAATTGGTTATAGAACTGTATATTGAATATATATTGTATGTATATCTACCTATATGTATATTTTCTTCAGTATATTCAGAACTTTAAGAACACTGTAATATTCTAGAATCCAGTTGGATAACTCATATTCCTTCTTATTTTCACTCTTGAAGATTTTAAGATCTTCTATTTGTTCCCTAAAATTCCGAAGTTAAGTGTTCAGTTGTGGCTTGAATTTTTGAAATTTGTCACACTAGACAGATACCGTTTTAATCAGAAAACACATCCTTAGTCATCTTTGGAAAATTCTCCTCTGTATTATCTTTGATAATTTCCCTCTGTCTTCTTTTACTGTTCTCTTTTTTCTGCACACTAATTAGTGGAATGTTGGACATCCTGGGTTGCTGGCTTCTTTCTTATTTGTTTTCTATAACTTCTGTCTCCTTGCCTTTCTGTTTCTCTGAGAATATCTCTCAGTTTGTCTTCAAATATTTCAATTTTTTATACTTGCTAATCAAAATATGCTTGTCCTTATTCTCTAATTATCTTCTTTTTATGTCTTGGGTTTGGTACTTGTTTCACAGGTGTCATATTTTCTCAAATCTCTTCAAGGATGTTAGACGTGCTGTTCAAGATGCTTGTCTTCCATCACAACGTAAATGAGTGCCCTCTGTCTTCATGGAGTAATCTTGCTATAAAAACCAAAAACACCACTAACAAAAAGAAAACAAGCTGCTAATTCAAGATTTTGCTTAATGCCATTGCTGGTTTAGATTCTGGAATAAGCTTCTTAATTCTCTAGGAACAGTAACAAATAGTTGGGCACTGACAGCCAGGCTTTGGAGCACACCTCGAGCAGCCTTGCCTCAGTGTATATTAAACCCCTTGCCATTTCCTGAATAATCTGTTTCTTCCTGTATTCATTTTTCTGTTTGTTTACCTTAGTCTTTCTCTTTAGTGTTACTAGTATGCAACTTCCTAGTGATGCTTGTGTATAAGCCTGAAGAAATTGGTAGCTAATGTGGATTACCTATGTCATAAAATGCATAGGATTATTTTTCCATAAGTCTCACCTTGGAGTGAGAATTCCAGTTGGGAGTTCTCTGTGGGGCAGAGCAGGTCATCTCAGGTAGGGACCTGACTCTTTTCTGAATCCTTTGGGTTCAGGAATGAGAAGAGCCTCAGTGCCCCAAAGTCTTAGTTTTCAACAGATACTTTAGGCCATTTCTTTAGAGAAGATTTACCTGTTTTCTCCCTGAATTAAATGTTGCTTACCTATAGAGCCATAGGTGCATTTGACCTGTATAGCGGTTTTTAATGTATTCCTCTGCTTCCTCTCTGAATCTCAGAGCTGCCCTCTCCATTAAACGCTAACTTTGGGCCCAGGTTTTCCCAATAATTTCACAAAAGGAGCAAAATGATCTACCAGACCATGGGGGATGGAATTGTGTTCTTTGTTGTCACTGCCTTCAGAGCTCACTATTGAACTAGACGGCAACAAAGTAAACGTAACCATATTAAGTAAGAAAATTTGTTGTTTTTTTTTATCCTAAGTACTCTTAAATAAAGCAGATTTGCATTTAGATCCCTCCACCGGGTAGCATATGTGGAATTTTGGACAAATTATATAAGATCTCTGAGGCTTAGTTTTCTCATCTGACCATGGAATTTATATAGAAACTATTTTGTAACCTTCTTGGGAGGACCTTATTTATAGTCCATTTTACATAGCACACCATCAAAAATGTTCAATATTTTTAATAAGGAATTATTTTCAATATTTCAAAAGTGGTCAGTGAATGAAATGGAATAAAATGAGAATATTCTCTTTGTATAGGTAAGGATTGTTTACAAGCTTATGTTGTTCCCAGGATCAGTTTCGTCTTCACACACACACACACACACACACACACACAGACAGCTTACAAACTACTTACAAAGTAATCTGGCTTTCAACATTTGACAATATATTATTTTTCAAAATTTATAAAAAATAAATTTTGAAAGAATGCGCAACTAGGGCCCTTTTGGAAATCCCATGGGGTAGCAAATTCTTTAATTTGCACAGATAGTTAAGAGAAATAAACAAGTTTTCTTACTCAATCTAGTTATGCTTAATTTGTTGCTGCCTAGTTCAATAGTGAGCTCAAAGGACAGAGACAACAAAGTAAGTAGTTCTATATTATATATATATATGCATTTTCAGATAATTTGTCAGCTCAGTTTCATACACACAAACTAACTGAGCTCACAAATTTTTAAAACACAGCATGACAAGCAGAGGGAGTTCATTCCATTCATTATATAACTCCCTAAAAAAAAAGTAGACAAAATAGATGTTTCCAAACTTGTGGGTATCTGACAAAGAAAGAATCCCTTCCTCAGGCTATATACCCCCAGCCACCTTAACTTTTCCTTTCCCCAGCTTTTTCTAGAGCAAATCCCCTGTCCAGGGTGGCAATGTGTCTGAACCACACCCCTCTTCCTTTCACGGACTGGACATGCTGCCTGCTCATCTTTCCCTCTCACAACCATTTATAACCGTTTGTTTCCCCTCAGGAAAACTTGGTGGTTGTTGTGGTCATTGCCATTGATGCTGTTTTTCCCTCCCCCACCAACACTCCCTTTCTCCCTCTTCTATCTCCTGCACAGTTACCTTAGAATCATCCTTTCCCGCCTTAGCCATTCCTTCCACGTGTAAGCGCAGAGAGAAACAATGGCCTCAATTATAGCTCATAAGCATTCATGATATACCTGTAATAAAGAGCGCAGGAGAGTCTCCAATTGTGAGGTGAAATTAGACACAATCACAAGCCAGCGCCGGGCACCACTCGAGCCCTTGAGTGGGCCCAGGAGTCCCCTTCAGAATTTCCACAACAGTCTCCACCTACATCCTCGTCCTCCTCTAATTAAACCTGCTTTCCTCAAGCACCAGCATTTCCAAAATAGTCCTTTTCAATTGTATTATTTTCCTGTGTTGTTTGAATACTAGTATGAAAACACCTATAATTTTTTTAGGTTTTCTGTGAAAATGTAAAATGATGTTTCAACAACATTGAATGTCAGGGGAAGGGGGGAGGTTGGCCTCAGCTCCTAATCACCATTATGATGTTATTGCTGCAGGAAAATGCATTCTGAGTTCCACTCAAGTGCCTTACAAATGAACTTTCCGAATATAGCCCATCCTGAATGAGGGGACTGCTTATATACGTTGTTTGAAAACCACTGCAGCTCCGTTCCATTAAGCATCAAAAAGTCTGCAACTTCGCATATAAATAAATCAAATTATTCTCCAGCCTAAACAATTCTGCAGTGAGTATCTGCTCACTTTTGGAAGTTCATTCCCTTTCCTTCATCTGGCATAAATTGTTATTTAAACCGGTCACTTAAACCAGAAGACCAAATTAATACTAATGAAAATAGTGAGAAGCTGCACAGAGAATGTGAAAACAACCAATTTTAAGGACTATAACAAAAAATAAACACACATATATATAAAACAGTTGGCTACTTACAAAATGTCTGAAAACATTTTAAAAACCAGGAAAGGAAGGCAGTCCTAAGAAATTAGAAGGATTTTTACAGAACATTAATAAGACATTGTGTGATTCCTTGAATGAAACCTGTGACAGTAACCGTTGATGACATCTTGGTACGTCTTGTTTTCCCAGCCAGGATCCAGATGTACAAAGAAATTTTTTTAAAAGGTGAAAAAATATTTTTTTCAGATTTTTGCCAGTAGGATAAGCACTGCTATTTGACCAACTGATTCAATTACAGTAGCAATACCTATTTGAATCATTTTGGGTTCATTTTGATCCAGAAAAAAAAAAAAGCTGGGAATCATTATTATTTATAACTGGAGCATCATGCTGGAAAATGTCACTTGAATCTTGCTTGACTTGTATTTCCTATGTGAAAAAGAAACGGCCACACAAGTTATTCTAAATCTATAGTGTGTGTCTGTGTCGGCGCTCAGAGAGACAAGAGAAATTTGTTTCTTTCTCTTTCCATATGTTAAAAAGCAGCAACCTCACTGATTTTTTTTTCTTGTTTTATCCTGGAAGAAACGACATCCCTCGCACCCCCAAACACACACACAAAATTATGTTGCTGGCCTCAAAGGTCGGTGAACACATTCATGCAGAAAGACATGGACGACTACAGGGAACAGGCTCTCTCTTCCCATAACAAGGGCTTGCATATTTTGGCTGGGAGAAATTTGCACAAGGACATATTCTTCTACAGGTAATAGTAAGCAAATTCCTCAGGTTCACAGGGGAATTCACTGAAAATATGGTCTAACGGAACAATGCTCTCTAGCAAGTCTTGCCTGGTAGTGCTGTTTGTGTTTGCTGGCAGATCTCTACAATTGCTTTTGCCACCTATGAACCCCTCAAATACTGCCACTGGAAGATTAGTTTCTTTTACTTCAGGTATGAATCGTGCAGAGGCTGATAGATACAATGTGGTGAGGTGTTACTGGATGTGGGAGAGATGAATGTCAATTTGATTGTGACACAAGAAGGACGTTAATGGATGGCTTTATTTGTCACTTTGAAGCATACTGAGGTCCTAGAAGGAGTTGAGAAAGTAAAAACTTTGGTTTTTGCCTCATGCAATGGGGTTCCTTATGAAGCGTGCTTCTATTAAGATAATGTTGCAGTTTTAGACCTAAATAGGAATGAACAAGAAGGCCCAAGTTCCATTTCATTTTTAAAATGTTTTTCTAGACAGTTGCAAGTTTTAAATGCTATTAGGAGGCTTCGGGGGCCTAGCTTTCCACTCTCTTCTTTTTAAGGCAGGTAGGGAAATAAGTTAAAATGATCCCGTATTTGAGGAAGAGTATGAGAGCATAAAAATTAAAAATTAGAACCCTGGGTTTTCGGACTCTTAGCCACATTAACTTCCTGATCTTCCAATTCTTCACCTGCCAATGGCAGGTAATAACAGATCCTCTCTTACCTCACTGGGTTTTTGTAAAGTAAAATAAGACAATTTCTACAAAAGCTATTTGTACTTTGAGCACTCCTAGAGTTAAGTGACCTTTCCAAAATGACGGCAAAAAAGCTCAAAAGAGTTTCTCAGAATTTTTCTGTGGAGCAATATTGAGTGAGTCAAGCATGTTTTGCAGATGAATCCTATGAGGAAAATGTAGTCTAAACATTAAACCCTAATTCCTTTCAAATCCAGCTTTCACAATAAAGATTACATACACACAACAATCCAGATATTCCAAATAGCAAGAATGAAAAGAAGAAGAAAACTGAGTTCACAAATACACATGTGAACCACCTCTCGTACTTCAGACTGTAATGATTAATTTTGCTTTTAGATTTTCTCCTGCAGAAACTCATTGCTCCTCACTGGTATTTTATTTAGTGAGAATTAGTTAAATGAAAAAGAATGGAGCATTATGCGCAGTCTCCTTTCATGAAGTCAATTTTATCTCACACTGTTGAAAGAAAGATAAGGTACTTGCTTTGTCTAATCCCTAAAAGAACTGTGAGCGTTCACAAAACAGGTACCTTTCTTCAAATATATTTAGCCTGTAGGTGAGCAAAGATGCTATATTTAGGACTAGCAGGAATCGGGATTAATTTCATAGTCAGGGAGAGAAAATTATAATCAATAAGTTTCTAAACTGGTTAAGTGCATCTGCATTTGTACTGGATATTCCTAAATTCTTTTTTAAAAAAATCCCATAACAAGGATCCAGCCAGAGAAGAACTCTAACTTATGGAGGACGAGCCTGAAATTAGTGTTATTTAAAGACTGGCATTGGCACCTATGACATGAATAAAAGTAATTGATTTAACGTTGTGTCTCATCTTGACAGTTTTCTTTCCCTTTTTGAAGTAATCAAGCCCACTTGCTTCACTGTCCTAACTCATCGCAGGCTTCATTGGAGCCACAAAGCACACACCGCGGGGATGTCTTTTCCCCGGAAACAGCTCTCCGCTCAGTGACTTCACGCAGCCTGCAGACTCCTCACATATTTAAGCACTGGTGGCTGGCAAAGGGCGCGCTCCTGTTTTATTTGTTCACATTCTGAATCCTACATGATTCTGATTACATTACAGATGGCTTGTAGCTGTCAGGGATAAATACAGCGGTTAAAGAAACCATTTGTCACTGGGACTGGACCACACAAGAACCAAGTCTAAAGTCTTCTTTGTTAGCCTATCACTGAAGTTTCTTTACTCTGTATTCGAATTGTGTCTTGCTTGTAGGTTTCTAGGTGAACTCTGTCCCTCTCTGTGTTTGGTTTTTGTTTGAGATTGTGTCATTTTTCTTGATACGGAAAATTTCTGTGTCCTGAAGAAATGCTTTCACCTGCGAGTGAGGTAAACACATTGTGCACTGTTTTGCCAAAAGAGGGCAATGTTGCTGTTCAGAATTTCCTCATTCTGTTCCCCGGGACCACGTCTCTCGAACAATAAATAATCGCTGCTGTCTCTTCTCTTTCATCACAGACAAGTTTCCACATGTCTCTGCACTCTGTAGTTAATCAGGACTTTGTAACTATCTGTCCTACCTATTAACTGCATCCACTCCCAAATTGTTTAAAGGTTAACACATTTCACTCCATGCATGACTGACACACACAGGCACAGTGCTGTCTCTGAAATTCTAAATTCTTCCTTTCCATTTGCCAGTGATAGGCAGGAGGAGAAACAACCTGCTGTAGGAAATACTGAAAGGTATTTGTACTGTGCTCCTATTTGCAAATAGTGAATCAGTGTATGATCCAATCATGGTCTCCAAAGGCAACCAAACTGAAAACAAAAGAGAGAAAAATAATGCATGTTCATTTTCAGTAAATTTACTCCAAAACTAGCTGTCATCTTATTAGTTAGAGCGTGCTTCAAAATTAACACCAGGATGTTCACAATAATCTTGATAAGTCGACTTCAATTTCTTTTGTGGGGAGTGGGGGAGTGGATTTGCACGCTATGATTTTAAATTATTTAACACTGTGAATTCAGGCCTTTGTGAAAAGAGTTGTTTTCTTTAGGAGACTCTAAGTTAGTGATCTGACTTTCCTTTAATAAGATGTTGCATTTGTTTTCCCTCGGCAGTTTATTAGACTTTAATAGGTTATTTCCACCTATTTCTAATTCCTTCAAATATCATAGTTTACTTGTTTTCTGGAAGCACAATTTAGATTTTCAATGGAAGGTTTGTTTGAGTAGCAGAATTCCTGGAATGTTTTTTGTCAAAGAAACACTCTCAATCTCTATCAACACGCTTGTTTGTGCTTTTGCTCTCTGAAGCAATTGGCAATGTAGCTGGACCCCTGTTGAATGCTCCCAGGACAAACTGCTCTTGCATTTAATAAATTCACTAGCTCATTTTTCTTACAAATATATGTATGTTTGTGGATATGGGCATACACTGTGTGTGCACGCACACACACACATCTACTTTTGTCTTTGGGTTTTAGTCCAAAGTCGTATTTAAAGTTCATTAGAGGAAAATAATTACAGACATTTTTCTTAAGCAGTAAATGTTACTGATATCATTTCCTAGAAACTGCAAGTAGGTGTTTTATCAGAACCAACAGTCTGAAAATATGAAAATTGCAGTCACTAAAATTAAAAATACATTAAGAGAGAGAAGAATTGGGCGTGGAGTGGCAGATTCTTGGAGCAAGGGACCATTTTAGATGGGCCTCTAGGTTTTTTTCAGTCTCCAAAGTGCCCCATGTTCCCATATTTAACTGGGCTTGAAAGGTTTAAGTAGAATCTGCTATCTCAGGGACATCAATAAAACCCATAGAAAGCTGTGTCTGCTGTAGGTGGTTCCAGGAAATCCTTATTTAACATTGACTTAGTTTACTGTGGCTCGGATTTTTCATTTCTTCTGAGTGAAAGCCTGCCATCTCATTTCTGCCTCCTTCTCCTACATCTGTCAGTATATGTACATGAGGAAGTCTATGTTATTAAAAGAATAATAACCATATTGCAGGTTTCTGAACCCAAGATTGTATTTTCTTTCTCAAATATTCATTAAGAAATATAGATTGTATTTTATTGAAAGTGCTCTTTAATGAATACTATTCCTGTTTGCGTACAAGAAGGAGCTTCCAGTGCAATTACCTGACAGTAATTGTGGTCTGAATTGAGAACATACACTAACAGAGTGCCCTTAATGGCCACCCTGCAGATTGAGTGCTCCACTTTTGTCATATCTGGCTACTTTTTAAAATTCAGAAATTAGTTAGGCCAGTAAAGAGTTAATTATGTTCTTGTGTCAGGAAACCCTCAATGAGCAGTCATAGAGAGGAATTCTTTGTCTTTAATGCAAAACAGAAATTGCAAAGACCCTGGCAGATGATATTATATAAATAGTAACTGAGCATCTATTTGGTGTGTGTGTGTGTGTGTGTATGTGTGTGTGTATGCCATGTGTCATGTGAGAACAAGGGAAACCCTCTAATAAGTCAGCCCAAATGTTAAGGAGGATGAAATGAATCAGTAACACCTTTTCATTTCCGTACAGCTGAAATAAACACCTTTCCAACCAAACTTCATCTTTCTGCTTCTCTACTTTGATTTCATTTCCTATCACCTGATATTCACTAACATGTAAAAAAAGCACTTCTAACTTAAGGAACAGGTTCTTTATGTGAATATAGTCTTCTCCATCAGGTTCAATCAAAACAGACATTGCATAAACGGATTAAGATGAAAGAGATCAGGTCTGCAAAAACAAAATAGATGTTGGCATTTTGTAAGATTTGGGGAAATAGCAAGCTATATAACTAAACAATTAAATCTTCTGATTCATTAGAACTTGAAGAAAGGAGTAATTAAAAAATATATGTGTGTGTAAGCATACACACACACACAGATTCATAATGAGCTGGATAATATCTTCGCCATAGGGAATTTGCTCTGAAAACCAAAAAGCTAACATAAGCAAGAACAGATATTTCCTAAACTTATCCAGGTTTTTGTGAAAAAGAAGTGAACACGTTATTCTCAAAAATCTTCTTGGAAAGAAAGAAAATCCTTTAAAGGTGGAGCATTTGATAAAATTCCTCAGCTAATATTTAGCGTCCCACATCAAGGCTGAGCAATGCATCAATCAACCAGCGTTGCTCCATCGCTCCCTCACCTCTCTACAAATGCATGGCTCTAGATAGCTCTGCTTCCTGAGATTGTCCACATCCTGTTTGGGTGACTAAGGATTTACACCTCCTGTGAGATTCTGGTTTTTCTGAAACCATGATGCTCAATAGCATATTTTGAAAAATAAGAAACTGAGGTCGTATCAAGAAGCTTGTTATTATAACCATATAAAAAATTCAGTCAAAAGACAATGCTTTTTAAATACTTGTCCAAGTAATTGTTTCATTAATTTCATTCTCACCTGATTTTGTTTTCCCTTCAGAATTGACTACTTTGGTAGAAAAGTCAGAGTCTGAGTTTTCACGCTCAATTCAGGAGCTGATCTCAGAAAGGGCACGCTTTTCCTCGATATACAGCACAGATAACCCTCATATTCATATTTGAACCGAAAAGTTAGAGGAACATGGACAATTTTTATTGTGAGTAAAAGCTTTTTGCTTAGTATTTCAAATCTTCACAAACAGTTTGCTTCTTTCTATTTCACTGTGCAATTTTCATTTGCATAAATGAGTTTAATAAGTAACCCAATCGATGTTTTAAAGCCACACTTAGCAAGATAGAATAAGTGTAGAGAAAAATCTATCATATTCTCATACAACATATGCATGATGTCCAGCTAAGTTCTGATCCTCCAATCCGTAGGGTGGACAGTGAGACAGAAGGAATATCACATTACGATGCTGATGTCCATCGTGCTGAAAACCGGAGAAGTCTTATTTGATCTTTCACTGAATCAGGTGTGATACCTAAGCATATGTTGGATTGGAAATGAAAAAACATATGAAGTGGCTCACAAGGGCAATCTTACAAATTTACCATGTGGTGGTCAAATTAGTGCTTCCCAAATTCAGAGCGGTACCTAGCACCAGAGCAGATTTCAATATTATCCACACAGTTTAGAGAGTATCGATGTAATGCAAGTGTTAAATGAGATGTGAACACTTTAAAATGTAATGGTGACAAGTTTCAAATCCTTTAATGTAGGGCCTATCAATGCCAACATTTCCATCATTGATCCATGGCGTAGCTGACTGTGTATCTTCGAGTTCATTTGAGGCAAGAGTATTTTTAGGATTGAAACATAGGCATTTATACTCTTTGGCATACTTTATAGCTAATTAAGGTGAAATGATTATGAAGAAAGGGAATATTCCGTTTTAAAAATGAATATATCTTATGACTTTCCAGACTTAAGATTAAGTCACAATCCAAAGATATGCTATTCTTCAGTATCATTTAGAAGGTAAAATTTCAAAAAGATGATGCAGTACAAGGGAAAAAAATATATGGTTGTATATAAATGTATACAAACACATACAATTTTATTTCAGTTTACATTTGTAGTATCATTAGTACTTACATTTGAAGTTATTTTAAACTCATATGCAGTTTAAGGAAACTTCCTCTTTCTCAATGACAAAGTTAATGTATAGTAGTTCAAAATGCTATAACATAGGGATAATTGTTTCTAGAAACCAGAGAGTTTTTTGTAGTACTTACCTAAGTATCCCCAAAACTCTTCTTTTAGTATTTCGGAGTAACAATCAAACATTACCCTCATTTAACCAGGTGGGTTCTCATTCCACCTCTATCTCCGGCAAATAGCTTTCAGCGACATCAGTCTACTGTTTGTTCTTTTTGTTATTGTGATTTTATTTTATTGTTTTTATTTCTAAATGTATAATGATATAAAATTAGAAATAGCCATGTGAATTTTGAATGCTTGCAATTTTTTATGTTCATTTAGGTAGAGCAATCATTGATTAACAGCAGACCATATCCATGCAGGATAACAAAATATACCAGCTGTCCACAAAAATAAATAAATAAATAATAACAAATTCAATCTCTTGGGCAGTTATAAATCAGTACTCCTGCTATTCTGTGCTCCAGACTCAGTTGTTGATGTGATCTGAAAGTCCTTCTGTCCAGAGCATTTGCATCGCAAGCAATAATAATATGTTAGCAGCCAATGCCCATGATGCCATTTTCCTAAAGATGCCTTCCTCAGACATGTGAACTCCAAGTGTTGTCTTATTTCCACGTTCACAGAAACTACCTAGAAATTTACTCTTCAGGATTCTGAACGCATATCCCAAAGAAATATAGGGGCATTTGGACATTAAAAATCATTGATAAAAACTAGAATGACACTTAACCATATGTGTTCCCAGAGTATGAGTACTCCAATATCTGGTATCACAGAATTAAATGAGGAAATTATAACTAAAAGTACACAAATTTGTGATGATCTTTATTATCAGGTGTATATTAATGAACTCAATATCATGGTTCTCATGCGTTAAATCTGTTACCCTGTGTGAAAGTTTTCTGACTTAACTTGGAGTTATGCTGAAGAACTTATAACCTGAAAACTGAGCCCTGAGTTCCTCTACTAAGCCACTTTTTAAGTATGAATAAAAATATTTAAAAATTTTTAGTAGAAGGAGGAATGTTCAAGAGATCTGAAGACAAAAGTAAGGGTCAGGGGTGCTATGTCCCAACCTTGTTCTGCGCTGCCTTCCTGTGTGATTTCTGGCAGCTCCTTCAACTTTTCTGTTTTACATCCATAACCAAAACTTAATTAACGCTTGGGTGTAAAACATTGCAACATCTTTGAATAAAAGGTGCAAGAAACACTATGTATGTCCTCCTCAGCCAGGTACAGATATGAACTGTCAATTATGTAAAAAATAATAAAAACCAGAGGACTACTCCAGTTGAAATAGAAATCAATTCCTAAAATGTTATCTTGAGTAATATTTAACCTGAAATACAAGGCTTATATAAAATAATTGAATTCCCAGTCAGTGTGCCGAATAACACAGTGATTATTAACCATCCTGAACAGGAATATATTTATACAGTGCTTTATACTT
This sequence comes from Equus quagga, assembly GCF_021613505.1. Taxonomy (NCBI): domain Eukaryota; kingdom Metazoa; phylum Chordata; class Mammalia; order Perissodactyla; family Equidae; genus Equus; species Equus quagga. Next base: position 98,361,442 of record NC_060270.1, on the reverse strand, counting down.
TCCAAAATCTCTTCATTTACATCATCTCAACTCTATCACATATCTCAGCATCACATAAATTATCCCTTAAAACTTATCCGTCTTGGCAGCCTAAATTGCCTCCGTTGTTCCCTCAGCTTTTCAAACTGATTCCACAAGCCACAGTGAAAATCCATCTCATAACTTTACAGGCTCAACTCATATATACGTTTATGGTGGGGATTTATTTCTGAGGAAATGTGTTTTCCTAACAGTCAGGCAGGAAGGAAACCAAGTCCTCAGGCAGCCACCCACAGGGAGTGGGGAGTTTCTGACATGGTCCATGTGCCCCGAGTGGCACTATGAAGAGGACCAGGGAAAGGCTCTGACCTCTGCTTTCCAGACTTGATCATCCTTCAGGAAAATCAGCCACATGGCTATAAAGCTGACAACTTTTGTAAGGAGTCAAACATTCTCATTTGCATTTCATCTAAATGCATCAGCTGCTTGTTGCATTTCTTACCATAAAGATAGACGAAAAGTTCCCTCCAAAAACATCATTGGTGGCACTTGGGAGGGGAAATCCCTCTTTTCCTCCTATGTTGATCTTTGTGACCAGCACAGGACAGCTAGAGATCCTCACGGAAACAAATGTTTACTGGATACAATCGGTAGGTTTGAGTATTACTCAATGCAGGGTTGCTTGTTTCTTTGTTTGTTTTGATTGTTACATGAAGGGAAACCCCCTGACCTCTCACATTCCAGAGAATCCTCAGACGTCTCAAAAGGAGAGATTGTTCAGGAGACACAAAAATAACCCAGTTCCTTTCCTTTTCTTTTCCTGGAATTTCCTTCTTTTACTCAACCTGTTTTGCTTTCCCTTTTTGGTAACAATAGTACCTACATTATAAAGTTGCTATGAGGATTAAATTGGCTGGTTGTTACACGTAAATCATTTAGAACAGTTACTGGCACATAATAGCTGCTCAAAAATATTAGGTAGCATAATTATAAAATCTGTATTGGTTTCCCAGAGCTGCTGTAACAAAATATAACAAACCGGGTGGCTTAAAACAATGGAAATTTATTATCTTGTGGTTCTGGAGGCTAGAAGTCTGAAATTAAGGTGTCTGGGGGGCCGCTGCCTCTGAAGGATCTAGGGGAGAACCCTTCCTTGCCTCTTCCAGCTTCCGGTGGTTTGCAGCAATCCTTGGTCTTCCTTGGCATGTAGATGCATCACTCCAATCCTGTCTTCACATGGTGCTCTCCGCGTGTCTCTGCCTTCACATGGTGGTATTCTTATAAGGGCACCAGTCATATCGGATTAGGGGCCCACACTACTCTAGTATGACCTCAACTTAATTACACCTGCAATGCCCCTATTTCCCAATAAGGTCACATTCTGAGGTACTGCAGTTAGGACTTCAATAAATCTTTTGTGAGGAACACAATTCAACCTATAACAATATCCCGTGTGCAGACTGACATTCCTACCTGCAAATGGACTGAAGCTGAACTTACCTTCTACCCATAGGCAATCTGATCCTGTCAGCCACTCCCATCTCAGAGGATGGCACTGCCCTCCGTTTTATTGCCCATGTCAGAAAAGGAAGTTTCATTCCTTTATTCCTTCCTCTTTTGGGCCCTCTTGTTTCTATCAATCATCAATTCTTATTGGAGCTTCCTCTTTTGTATCTCTTCATTAGTTCTCATCTTTGTGTATCCACTGAGACCACCTTTCTCCTGGATTACTCAGGTTTCCTGACTGTCTAGCTGTGCCCTTTTTAAACAGCTTTCTGGATGCTGCTAATGATCACTAAAGATCAAGCGAGATCAGGTCAAGACCCTGCTTACAATATTTACTGGCTTTTAACTGCGCTCAAAATCAAGTTCCAAAGGAATATCTATTTCATCATGCGGGATCTGCTCCTGATTCCAGCTCTCTGTCTCCCACTCTGCCCCTCCACATCCCAGCCATGCTTTACTCCTAGCTCCTCTCCACATGCTGCTTTCTCTTTCTTCCTGGCTTTTGCATGGGTCCTCACTCTTTGTGCCCCACAGTTTTTGTTCTTCTCTTTCTCCCTATTCAATTACTTACTCCTTTAGAAATAAGCTTGGACATCAAATCCTCACCCATATCTTCCCTAACTAATCTCCTTTAACTCCTGTCAAGGTTGAATTCAATGTCACTCTATGGGCTCCGTAGCACCCCATAAAATAGCACATTTCGCTATATTGTGTTTTTCAATTTACTTGCCTGCTTCCCACACTAGACTGTAAAGTTCCGGAGGATAGGGCCTGAGTATTATATATCATTGTATTATTGCACCCCCAAGACTAGCACATTTATTCGATCAAACAAATACTCCACGCCTACTCAGTGCTAATAACTGCATTGTACTTTGGGAATACAAATAGTGAACAAAACAGACATTTTCCTTGTGCTACAAAACTTTATGTACTGTGAGTAAAATATTAAATTAAATAAGCAGCTAAAATACAGTCTAAGAAGTACCTTGATAAGAGTTTGACAGATTTCTATGATCTCAGAGAGTCAGGCAGGAGTACCCAGTGAAGACCTGAAGGGTGAACTGAGTTGTCTGGGTAGAGAGTAGTGGGTGTAGACCACCAAGAAAGAGGAACAGCATGTGTGGACACCCCAGGGAGAAGTGCAACAAAGGGAAAGAGGCAGGTAGCAGAAGGTGAAATAATTTTAAAGGCATTTCAATTTATGTTAAAATGTTTTTAATGTCTTCTAAGAAAATTGAGAAAATATCAAAGAGTATTCAATATTAGAATGACTTGTGGATCCATATTTCAGAAATGTCACTGAGGCAATTATGTCGCAAACCGATTGAATTGGAACAAACTTGCAACTTGGATGCCAGTTACTATCCGGGTGAGAGGAAATGGTGGCCTGGCCTAGAGCAGTGACAATATGACCAGGGAGAATTAGGCAGCTGGAGTGAATAATTAGGAGGTCGAAAAAGAAAACTTGGTGATTGTGGTAAGGACTCAGGAAAAACAGAGATTTCTGGATTGGCTGCATTTTCATGACATTCCCTGAAATAAAGAATATTAAACAAAGTCTAGATTAGGAACACGTAGAGAAATGATGATGCAATTCTACCTGTGAGGTCGGTGCCTCTGCAATGTCCAGGAGGATGTATATGGGAGGCGGCTGGTATATGGGCTTACTGTTCAATGAAAAAAATCTCGTCTGAAGATATTGACGTGTCTTATTCATTCTACTGTGCAGGTTCTCATCACTGGCTGCATATTAAAACCACCAAGGGATCATTTATAAAAAACCAACAAAACTATGCCTGGTCCTCATTCCCAAAGATTCTGATTTAATTTGTTCCAGGCATTAGTATTTCCTAAAAGCTCCCCAGGGAATTCTGAAGTGGAGTCTGGGTTTAAAACTATCGTTCCAAGTTAAAAAAATATATCCTTGGCACGGACACACACAAAAAGGTCCTGCGCAATCTGATGCAAGTCTTCTCTTTTAGTCTCTTCTCTTGCCACTTCACACATCCTGTACATCCTGTATGTTAGAAACCCTGGTCTCCTTCACCAAATAAGCCAAGAAGTGACACACTCCCGGGCCTTTACTGGTGTTCCTTTCTCTGTTCTAATCCCCTTCCTAGCCACTCCTGCTGAATTCCTATTCAATCTTCAAGGTCCAATTCATGTGTCACCTCCTCTCTGAAGCCTTACCCAACCCCCATCTGGATACAGAATTAATCTCCCACACTTATCACATCATATCATAATTATTTGATTGCATTTTAACTGGATCATTAGAAAGACAGTATTGTGCATTCTTGGAAATGTCAATGAAAGAAGGAAAAATGAAGAGCATAATTACAAGGTTGTTTTCTTCACTTAAAAATAAGACAACTTACATTTGCATAGCATTTTCACAGACATTTTATTTAATCTCACAGCAACCTTGTGGATTAGGCAGGGAAAGCATTATTTCTCCCATCAATCTTAGTGATCCTCTATTTTACTTTTCTAAAATATCATTTTTTAAATAGACTTCATTAAATAGGTTTGCTACATTTATTTTCCCACTTATTTACTACAATACAAAATCTAAGCACTTGCTGAGAAATGATATTTTGAAAACAGCTTATAAAGGACTTTAAAGTTGAAACAAATTTGTTTACATCCTGTGCTGGATCTCTTTTGCTTGTGCCTACCAGTCTACTCTCAACCACAAGCCTCCTCTCTCTGAAGGGAGAGCCACCCTGTACTGACAATATCAACAATCACTCTTGCCCTTTGGCTTAGGCATGTAGGAGCACAAGTGGACCATCAGAGGGATGGAAGACAGTGGAGTAGTGTAGGATTGCCAAGGGTGACTGCCTCTCTTAACTAAAGGTCGTTGGTCCCCTTCAAGGCAGCCCTCACCTCCTCCCCCTCAGGTCTTGGGTGATATTTAAAGTGGTGTGACTAACAACTAGTTGTTACTATTAAAGTATGCAAGTTACTATACTGGGGCACTAGACTATCTCTTGTGCTTTCGCTAAGTCCCAGACACACTTTTATAAATAGTCTTTTTATAAAACTTTTTAAATTATCCTACTATGAGTGTGCCATTTGCTACCTGCTAGAATGTTGACCAATGTTAGCCTCAAGTTTATACTGGTTTAAATCAATGGTCTTTCAGATAGAATGTATGATTTTCCATTTAAGAAGCATGTGTGATTTTAATATAGCATACACATTTGCTAATCTTTAATATTCTAAATTATAATGGCTCTTGGTAAAATGTAGCATCGAACAGTCACTGGATAGCTTTATGGAATAAATTTTAGATGATTAATAAAATTTTCTGACATAATTGTTCTATTTGTAATTATTTAACACTAGCCTTGGTTTCAGTGGAAATAGAACTTAAGATACATTGTCTTCCATTATATAACAAATTTTATATTTGGGAAGGTTTTATCTTTTAACAGCTGGATCCCTCTTAACAAATTTCAAAAGATTAAATAAAGGATATCAATTGATACTAAAAAAAATTGTTGTTTCACAACAATTTTCCCTTACCTTAGATATTCTATAGCATTCCCAGGAAATATTTATAGCATACTGGAAAAAATTCATGCATTCTTTCACTGATTCAGTTATTTTTCAATAACTTTTTCTGAGCCCAGTACTGTGCTCAACTGTCAACTAAAATAGACACAGTCCTTTACTTTCTAGATCATAGAATATAGTATAAAGGTTGTATATTGTGCTGAATTTTTAAGGGTCATCAGAACAATTTTTTGATATACAAATGTCATATATTATTTATGTGCTTATCAAGAAAGAGGGCTTATCAAAGGGATTATGAAATCTGATCAAAGGTAAGTAATTGACCTCATAAGTGGTTTCTTCAACCTTTAGAGCCCCTTTTATATTTAGATAGCAGAAACATTTAAATAACTGAGTCAACTTATTAGTCAGAGCAAAGTTAACAATTATGACTAAAACATAGAGCTGAGTGGTTAAGAGCACAGGCTTTGGAATCAGGAGTATCTGATTTCAAATCTTACCTCTGGCTCTGTGACCATAACCAGATAGTCAACATTTCAAGCTTGTTTTCTCCACTGTAAATGGGGATACTGATGTACCTTTCTCCAGGATGTTTGGGGTACTGTATGAGTTAATGCATCTACAATACTTAGACTGGAGACTAAGTGCAAAATAAACATTACTAATTATTATTATCATTATTATCATTATTACTATTATTAACAGGACTAAGACAAGACTTTAATATGAACTTAGTAATAACTGAAGGAAATCCACACACTAAACAAATTTATGCACCAAGAAAATCAATTATAATGCAATTCAGCTTTCTTTAAATAATCAAAAGAGAAAAACATGGAAAACATTAAATATATGACCCTTTTTAATTTTTACTTATATAATAGAGATTGTAAGAGTGCTGTTTTTAAGAGTTGTGGCAATAAAGATTGATAATGTAAGCTATATTTAATTTATGGATAAATGAATCCATCTCAATCAACCTCTCCCTAATCAACTCACCTAATTAACCATTGCTCTCCATTCCTTCTGTGAAAAGTAGTGACTTTTGCCCAAAACATGTTGAATGCTTGTGCTAATAGGTTACCAGCTGAGATGAATCCAATAGTTGAGTTGAACGCCTACTAAGAATGTTATGTTTGTTCCCAAACCTGTTTATTTCCAGCACATACGGTTACAATGGTATTTTTTCATATGGTGAACTAATGAAATATGAGAAAGACAGAGAACTAATTCTATTAAAATACTCTGAAGATATTGTGAAGAATTAATCAGAGTTGTTCAAAAAATATGTCAGTTTGTACATGAGTGAAGGACAATAGCTTGAAAAATCGTAAAAATCTAGGATTCTGCACGCAGGTTGACTTACAAGTTCCCAGTTCAATTTAAAAAAAACCAACCTGAAAATCATTTGCCTTATGGGTGTGATTTTCATAAAGAAGACAATGCAGATCTCGAATCAAAGACCTACATTAAAAGAAAATTCCTAAACCCTGCATTGAAGATGGGCAAACACATTCAAATTTACGTTTTTAAGTAAAAATCAATCCTTAATATTTTCATATATCTTTTAAAAAATTTTCTCCTTAACTCATCTTTTCAATTAACCTCTCAAATACCACTCTCAATTTTACTGGAAAGAAAATCCAGAAAATGTAGATCCATCAACTCACCCACCTCCAAACACACATGCACACACACATATACACACATGCATGTGCATCGAAAGTACCATTTTTTCTGTGTGTGAGGGAGATTAGCCCTGAGCTAACTACTGCCAATCCTCCTTTTTTTTTCTTTTGCTGAGGAAGACTGGCCCTGAGCTAACATCCATGCTCATCTTCCTCTACTTTATATATGGGATGCCTACCACAGCATGGCTTTTGCCAAGCGGTGCTGTGTCCACACCTGGGATCCGAACCAGCAAACCTTGGGCTGCCGAGAAGTGGAACATGCGAACTTAACCACTGCGCCACCGGGCCGGCCTCTAAAGTACCATTTTTGAGACTAGAGAAAGAGACATGTCTCTAAAAGAATAGTGGGTGTGGCTTTTTAAAAACTGGAATTTGGCTGGAATCCAAATATATAGAAAACCAATGAAGATTTTGAGAGAACTCTTGACAATAGTACTACAGCATGAACTGACCAAAAAGATTGAATCAATTGGAGGGGTAAAAAACCTCTGGGCCTCCAACTTTCTACAAGCTGAAAGTAGGATGCCTCAGCAGCCAAGAAAAGCATATTCTTCAAAGGCTTCTTCTGAAATGGCCAAGGAAGATGATGGTAAAGGAAGGGTGGATTCAAGCGCTGTAGAGCACGATGAACTTACAGGCACTCCCAGGGAGGAGACCTGGGCCTGGTCAGGGAATATCCTCTACCATAGGGAAGCCTGGTGGCATTACACAGCAGAACTGAAAAATGTGAAGGACTGCTGACTGCTATATGTCTCCCATTCTTCCCCTCTTGTAGAACTTTACTGCAGTTACCCTTATTCCACTATTGTTTTGGGTCTGTGTGTGTGTTTTTGGGGATTGAGGGGCAGATAACTGGTCTTTTGGGTATATAGGACTGTTTATTGAAAAGATGCAAGCTGTACCCATTTATATGACAATATCCTGGACTTGAAGCCTGATGCCATGATTGGGTGAGACTTTTGGGGTTCCCAAGATGGAGTTGAGTATATTTTGCACATGGGAGGGGCATGAATATTTATGAACAACAGGACAGATTACTGCTTAGCAAATTTTCCCTTTCTCTCCATCACCTCACCTCCATGGGGGAAGTATAAATTTTCATACCCTTGATGTTAGACTTAGTGGGGTGACTTGTTTTGGCCAATAGGATGTTGGCTGGCATGACCTGAATAGAAGCTAAGAATGTCCTTGCACAGGTAAGCTTGCCCTCTTGTGCTACACCTTTTACCATGAGAAGAATATACCTCAGGTAACTGCTGGTCCCAAGAAGATGAGAGACTTGTGAAATAGACTTCAACCCAATCCAAAGTTTTCGGTCAAGGTCAACTGAAAATAGCCAAGGTCAACTGAACTCAAGCCAACATGCAGACAAATGAGTGAAAAATACTTGCTTATTTTTTAAAGCCACTGTGTTTTGGAGTGGTCTGTTACATGAGATCATGGCAACCCATTCCTGAAAAATAAAATATCCTGGCCCTCATCCTCACATTTGGTACACCAGTGTCCATGTTTCTGTCCTTTACGATACCCTGACAGCATGATTCCTTGATCTCCATTCTAAGTGAATGGAGGCTGCTTAGTCTAATATGGACTTTGGAATCAGACACAAGGATTTGAACCTCAACTTGGTCATTTTCTAGTTGTACCTTTCTCAAAAATGACCTATCCTTCTTGAATTTTAGTTTCCTTATCTATGAAATAGGCAACTTTATACCTAATTCATACAATTGTGATGATTAAACAAAATACATGAAGTCAGTCAACAAATAATGATTATGTCTCTACTGTATGCTATATATCACATGAGGCTTTGGATATAAAGATTCCACTTTCATGTAGATTGAAGACTAGCAAAGAATTCAGATATAAACTCATTTCCAAAAACTAATTAAAAGAGAGGTATATTGGTTCCCATGAAGTTTAGAGTGTAGCAAAGGAGTCAGATTTGAAATCTTCTGCAAAAAGAGAACAAGCAGCCAAGCAACTCACATCAGACTATACTAGATAGAACCAGACCTAATCAAGCAGCATCCCTTAGAGAAAAGTTACAAGGTCAGTAGCAGGTACATGGGCCCCATTTCCCATTCATTCTGTGGCAGCACATATAAATGGAGTCTAGGCTGACATCAGACTCCAGGGGAAAGGCAAATTCTCCCGGGGCTTTTCAGCTGAATGACTGAAGAGGAACCAGTTCCTCTAATGGTTTGATCCGAAGGGTGTTATCATAAATACGAGGTGCCTGGCTCAGGCCTTACCTACAAGTTGGTGTTTTTATTTCGAAGAACAGAAGCTCCTCTCTTGTTGTGATCAGGTTGTTGGGGTTCAAGGTTTACAGTTGCTGCTGAATGAAGCAAGCTAGAGGAAGGATTCACCACATTAATATTCATGGTTGGGGCTGGGATCCAAGCCATGTTGTTGATCAAGATTGATTGTCTTAAGCAGTGGGCCTTGCTGGGTTCCGTAGAGCTTGGTAAGAGTCCTCCTTACATGACAGCCTACAAGGGATCAGACCCACACAAGTTATCCCTTCTCTCTCAGTCCATGTCCCTGATCCTAACGGGTGACCTCTAAGCAAACCTCACCATTTCAATAATAGTATCTGCGGAGCAGGTCCCTGTTATTCCCATAGGAAACACTGGAGGTTGGTGAGAAATTCCAGGTAGCCTCGTTCAGTGTACAGATCATGTACATCTGAAGCAGACAGGAGAGGGGCATTTGTAACAGTAGCCTCTTCAGGCCGTAAAGTTTAACATGGCTGGTATCTGGGCTGCGGTCTTGAGGTCTAGGAAATGCTAACTAGTACCTGTAACTTTGCGCCCAAGTGCATTCCGACTTTTGAGGAATTTTTGTTTCTCTGAAGCGATGAGGAATATGCTACGCAGCTTGCTCAGTCTTGGGTGCTCCGATCCATTAGTGACAGATTCTAATTCAGAGCAAAGTCTTGAATCGATCCCTCAGAACTCTAGTCCTAGAGAATGTCCTGACTGGCTGGAGCAGTCACAGGCCTGGGCAGCTGTGGCCACTTTTCTCAGCCACCAAGCAGTGATACTGGCTCTAATCTCCTGCCTCATATGGGGTACCCCATTAGGGCACAAGAGTCGACTCCCCAGACTCCCCTTTCTGACGTTGGTCTACAAACCAAGTCCTCGCTTCTTGATCATACTTCTGCCTGTTTCTGATTCACAGAGATGTTTATCTTGTTCTTACATCTATTTCTTTTAAAAAATATTTTATCTATCCTTGTTTAATGTTTGGAGAGGTGTGTGTTGAGGGTCTGTTTGTTTATGTAATTTTTACGTATGAACTCACAAGCTACCTGCATTGAAATCTCCTCATGTTCATCTTTATACTCAAGCCAAACCATGGCCCTCTTTATCTCCCATGCATCCTTCCTATTTTCCTGTCTCAATGCCCTTGTTCTTCACTTTTCCAAATGGTCCTCCCCTGTTTTATCATATGGTTCAAATCCTATTAATTTTTTCCTACTTAACTCTCAAGTCACTTCTTTCAGAAAGCATCGCTTGTTCTTACCAAACAGAAATAATGCTGCTAGCTCTGACTTATGAACATTAATCATCTGTCTCTTTGAGAACCTTTTAATATTCTTTCAACAAATTTTGGGGAGCCTATACTGTGTCAATACCCATACTTGGTTTTGCAACTAATAAAGGTGTAACTCATCATTTGATGTCCTGTATATTGTATATATTTATGCACATGATTTATTTCCCCTATTGAAGTACAAGCTCCTTGAAGCCAAAAAGCTTATTTCATTCATCCTTTCCTCCCCAATGGCCTCTTGTGCCAAATTGATACTCATCGAATTGATACAAATTGAATAAAGGAATAAATTTGCAAATAAATCAGATGATATATTCTCAGCACGACTAGATTGTACTTAGAGTGCTTGACCATACTTTATACATTTTGGGTTCTCAGGGTCCAGAAAAGTGACCTGTTATATAGTTACATTCAACAAGCAATTTTTGAGGACAAAAACGGTGACATTTGATTCTCATTTAGGTCAGCTAAGGTGTGCAGAAACTCATTAAGATATAAAAATGGAATTTGGAATCATCTTATTATAAATATTCTGTATTCAAAAGTATGGATTAAAAGGTATTTTTTACATCTGTTTCTCTCATGATTGAACTAGAACAACTTTTCTTCTTTCCTTCTTTTTGTAACATGTTTTAGTTTGTAAGAACTCCTTCAGAATTTTAGTCAATCTTTTTTACCCCTATTGTGCTAAATTATTTCTTATTTCATCTTTGCCTCTATATAAAGTACTCCAGAAAATTATTTGAATACACTGCTACTATTTTCCATCTTCTAATGAGATTTCCCCCATTCTGATGAAGTAAATTCAGGTGTCTTTCTTCTAAATTCTCACCTTTCTTACTTTAATGTTCTCCATGCAGTTTTCCTCCCATGTCTTCTAGCCATGGGATTAAATGGAAAGGTGATTGTTGGTTTTAAATAATACTTGTTTAAACCCCAGATAAATACAGTTTTTAACAAGAATCATATTCCTGTTAAGACATCTAAGTATACTTTATTTTTCTTTCTAGTAATAATTTTTTGGAAAAATTATTTTATATTTTAGTGTTTGATTTCTTCACACTATCTGCAGATCTCAAAAGTTGCACACATAAGGCTACATAAAGAATTCCCAGAAATTCTCACATTCCAGATTCCTGCCTAAATACTTCTCAGAGAACAGGGGTTTTATAGGGTGAGGAGAATATGCGGGTTAAATCGTTGACTATCCTTATCTTAATCTTTATAACACACTGCTTCCAATCTCACTGCCTTTTATTCTTGCAGCTTCCCTGACGCCAAAGCACTTACTATTTGTTCAGTCAAAATTTAATAAAAGGAGAAAACTGCTATGTTATTTCCCCAAATGTTTACTGTGTGCATTTCTCATTTGCCAACGTTTTGATTGGCAGCTGGATTTTAATTTTATAGGAAATTTGATGGGAAGTATATTTTAGAAGTTGTGATCAAAGACGACTGCAACTCCCCCGTATGTGTTTTTCTAAAGAAGCTTTTGTTTCCCTAAGCTGAATTTGATTGTCCTGAGACACAGTGAGAAGGATATACATTAACAGGCTGAAATCACTTTTACTATTTGAGAAAATAAATAAATAATTAAAAACTCTTTCAAATATTACTTTGGTGGAAATAATTAGGTATGTATTTATTACATTTTTATGTTTCCTAAAATCTCTTGAATGCCTTTCTCTTTGGGTGATTTTTACTTTTGAGGTCTATTGACTAGACAGAGTTGAGAGCTGTGGGGGCGGTGGTCATAAAATAGATGAGCTATGTTCATTATTGACCTTTAATTATCATCCTCAAGACTTTTTGTTCTATGTTCTCTAGGCCCTGGCTACTCCAAATGTGGTCCATGGACCACAGCATCAGCATCACTTGGCTTATTGTAACAAATGCAGAATCTCAGGCCTCACCACGGACCTGCTGAATAAGAATGTGCATTGTAAAGAAAGGGTCAGTAATTCACATGCCTTTCGAATTTGGAGAAGCACTATCTGTTACATATTTCAAGACCCTTCCCACACACTTTTATCAGCTGACTTGAAATGTTTCTTGTGCCCCCAAGTTCATTTCCAAACCATGAAGTTCATATGCTCTATTCTTCTAATGTCAGAGAAGGGGGTTATCATTAGAGTTGTGTAGAAGACTATGCTGAGTTTCTAGCTAATATAAAGATATCACTTTTTGCAGCCTGGCTTCTTTGTTTTAAGTATTTGAATGGGAAAATTTCCAAAATGTATCACACATTTCCTAATCTCTGAAAATGGGGTACACTGAATATAACTTAACCTTTTCTTAATAAAAACTGGTTATTATTATGAACTTCAATAACAAAACTGCTGGAAACAAAAATGAGCTTAAAAGTTAGTGAGCTATTTAAGCGTTAATAAATCTTATATGACTTTCCACAGACTGTATGTTGTTTTAATTCATTTCTTTCTTAATTTATTTCTTTCTCCTTCCTTCATAGTAATGTCACTTTCTTATTAAGTTTCACCATCTCAGTGGGTTTCCTCTTTTCACTCCTGTTCCTACTTCTGCAAGAGTATAATTCTGCTACCCACTGCTCTCTGCCTTATTGAGGCAGGCTTCTGTTTCTTGTTTGTCTGTTTATTTTTATTTTTGTCTAGTATTTTTCCCTTCCTTGTTTCCACTTTTTTTTTGTTTTTGGTCCCACTACTTACTATCTATCTGATAATTTTAGACTTTTAAATTGCAATGTTTAGTCCATTTACATTCAAAGTACATAATGATACACTTGGGTTTACATTTACTATCAATTTAGTTTCCATTGAACCACTGTTTTATGCTACTTTTTCTTTCTTTTCTCATCTTCTTTCTTTAGAATAAAATTTCTTTATTAGGGGCTGACCCCGTGGCCGAGTGGTTAAGTTTACATGCTCCGCTGCGGCGGCCCAGGGTTTCGCCAGTTTGGATCCTGGGGGCGGACATGGCACCACTCATCAGGCCATGCTGAGGCAGTGTCCCACATGCCACAACTAGAAGGACCCACAACTAAGAATACAATTATGTACCTGTACCAGGGGGCTTTGGGGAGAAAAGACAAAAAATAAAATCTTTAAAAAAAATTCTTTATTATTCTATTTCTCCTCTGTAACAGCATTTTTAATATTATTTCAATGGTTACCCTAGATTGTAACATGCATCTTTGACTTATTGAAGCCTTATAAAATTAATACTATAAAAATTTTAATTTTTAATTTTAGTCATAAAAATTAATCATTTTAACACTTTCTCAATAATACTAAGATTTTAGAACACTTTAATTCCATTTAATATTCTCAATTTTATGTTATTATTGTCACACATTTTAATTCTACATACACTAAAATTCTCAGACATACTGTTAGTTTGTACATTGTTATGTTTGTACATTATTATTGTATTGTTACGTTCAATCAATATTCACTTCTATTTACCTACACATTTATTCTTTTTGTAGCTCTCCATTTCTTGGTGCAATTTCATATTTTTGCTAGATATGTATTTCTAGATTGGCAGTTATTTTCTGTCAGCACTTTATGAGGTAATTCCATTGTCTTTTGCTTCCATTATTTCTCTTTGTGAGTCAGCTGTCCATTTCATTGCTGCTCAGTTGAAGGTAATATGTCTTTTCTTCTCTGGCTGCTTTTAGTATTTTCTCTTTCTCTTTGATTTTCAGCTATCTTACTGTATATCTCCAGATGTATTTTTCCTTGTATTTGACTGGCTTGGACTTGGACTTTCTTGAATCTGTGGGTTGATGTACTTTGTCATTTTGGAAAATTCTTAGCAATATCTCTGCAAATATTGCTTCTGCCTCATTCTTTCTTTCCCTTATTTGTGGAACTCCAATGACACAGAAATAAGACATTCTCATTTTGTCACATAGGTCAAGAAGTTGCAGAAGGAGCGTCAGCTCTTGAATGGATTACTCTGCAACAAGACTGTGCTGCTACAAAGGACAATTAGTAACACTTCATAAAATTCAGACATCATTGGTTTAAGAGTATTGAGAAGCTGCTGAGGTAATGAAATCAAAAGAGCTGATATGAGAATACAGAACTTCAAATAAATGAGATGATATCTGCAGCTACTTTTACCAAGTATATTCAGATTTTTAATGTGGCAAAAGGCCAAGAATACAGAGTTAAAAGTTTCCACTTTTCACATATTTTACTGGTTGCTAAATAAAAGAAAAGAAAGTTAATTGTTTTTAGGAGCATGGTCAGATATCGTCTTTTTTTCTTTTCTACTGTTGGACATAATATAGTACAATAACATTGGCTTTAAATTTAAATAAATCTGCATTTGAATCCTAGCTCCACTAGTAAGCATATGACCTAGAGTACATTAAATATTTCCTCTGAAAAAGTTTATACATATTTAAAATGGGAATAATAATAGCACTAAACATTTTGGATTGTGGTGATGATTAGCAATAACTGCAAAAAATGTGTTTGGCACAAAGTAGGCATTTGAAGTGGCAACTATTCTTAGAGAAGAATGCTTAAATTATCATTTCTAACCTTTGCTTGATTGATGAATTAGTGCTAGGTGATTTAGAAATAATATAATTTTTTGGGCTGAATCATACACCTCTGACTGAAACCCTGTAATAATGACTCAGGTGTGAACTAAAGACAGGAGTGATATAATCCGTTCTCTGCATGACCAAACTTGTCAGCTCTCTGGTCTCTTAGCCATAGATGTGGGTGTGACTCTGTAAGAACGCAAATGCTCAGACTTGCCTTTACCCTCATTTTACCTTACCACCTCTTTCAGTTTCATGTTAACTCATGTTGGAGACTCTAAGACAAAGAACTTTATTGGAAAGAAAGAAAATTTGTTTCTGTGGGCTCATGTATTACACATTAGCTATAATTTGTGATCTTTGGGATGTGTATGTGTTTTGATATTTATTAAGCACCTACTATGTACTATAGACTAGTCCAATTATTTTACTTGTATTAATATTTTTAATGCTCATCACAAAGCTGTGAGGTGGGTACTGTTGCTACCTTAATTTTGTAGATGAGAAAACTAAGGTAGATATTTTAAATAATGTTCACAACACTGTACAGCTGTGAAGTGGTAGACCCAGGATAACAACTTTCATGGTCTAGTTCTTAATCACTATGTAATAAAATCTCTCATAATTATTACTATTTTCATTATGAACTTTACCTTAGGGTTTGGAATCATAGCTCGTTAAAATCATTACTCATTAAGGGCAGGAAAAGAAATGCATGTAGGTTTTGTTACAACTAGATTTGGGAAATTAATTGTTTTGTTATGCATATTGAATTTAATTACAATTCCTTGGGGAAACCCATGCTATTCTTGGAAAGCTATATTACAACTAATCTCAATGTCAAATCAATGCATCTGCCCCAAATGTATGTAAAAATATCCACTGGAAAATTTTTATCATAATTCAAAAATTTTTAAATGCTCATAGAACATCAGCTCCACATTTGGTAGTCTTCTATTTCTATTATGAAATTTTGCCTGGATCTATTCCTTCAATAATAAATTTTAAAAAAATCTTTAAAAAAAATGGGTTATTAGTATAAGATGGTAGCTCCTTGGAATTACACAATTCTAATTCAACTGCTTATTCACACTAAGTCATAATATTGATGGGGAATCTTCTTGCATTTCTGCTATGCCCATCATTTATTTAACCGAAAAATCTCACAGACATATTGCAACAAGGTTTAACACTGTACCTATACTTCAAAAATATGGCAAAATAAAAATTCTGTGAAATAAGAAACCAGCCATATAAAATACCAAATCTGAAACTGTCAGCAAGTGTTCTGGATATGTGAGTAAGACAGTGTCCTAATGAATTTATTCATTATGCATTTCCGTGCCTATCATTTTTCACCTTAACTTTCACTAGAAGAGTCATCAGAGTACAGGTCTCTGTCTGGAATCAAGACTAGTTCAAGTCTGAAAGTTTCCTGAATATAGAGAGTCAAAACACAAATGCCACTTCTCTGACGGCCTTTCCCAAACACTAGCTATTAGATGTGTTATATATGAACAATCAGATCTTTTGAGAAGTGTATAAATGGAATCTATGAACCATTTCTCTATGTTTCTGCATTATATTTGTAGCATTCTATATTAACTAAACGTGTTCTTTTCACAAACTCTTTCTTCTGTCACTTGCACATTTGGGCAGCAGCCACTACCATAAGCTGGATTCGGGAAACTCAAATATGTGAAATGTAGAGAATAAAAAATCTGGCCCCCTTTTCCAGGCTCAGGTTTTAAATGCGTGAACTTAATCCTGGTGTTCTCTGGGTTCTCCTCCTTCTGCCAGTCACAATTTCTAATTAGCTTTCCCAATGGAGGGAGAAGATGGATTATATTTTAATATCTAGAGACTAAAATTAGTTTATATTTTAGCAAGTTAGCACTTCCTAGCAGTTGATTTACTCTTGAAGCTGCAAAATCTGTGAGCTTGCAATTAATCATACGTTGGTCATTTTCTTTCAAAAATGTTCAGTTTGGCTGTCTGTATCATAATAGGGGAAAACATGTAATTTATGCAGTTTAGAAATTATAGCCCTGTGTTTAACTATGTCATAATATATTTCCTCACCCGCTCATTGTTCTTAACACTATAAAAGAATGTCATTTCACCGGGATTTATTTAAGCAAAACCTTTAAAGTGAGATCCCTAGCCAAACAGTAACCTCCTGGAGTTGTGCTTTATTTTTCTTTAAATGGGCGCTTTTAGAATTTGTTTTGACCACTCTTGATTTTGTGGCAACTTTGAAAAATAAATTTTTAAACAGAGAAGCACATTCTTGGCTTTCTTCTTGCTGCAAGGATGCTTCATCTTCTCAAAATTGTCTTTAATATTCTCATGTGCATAACACATGTACAAGTATTCTGTTAATATGCACAGAACACACAAAACAACTCCCCAATGGCAATGTAATAATTTAAATACACTATAAATTCAAAGCAAGAGATATCTTTTAATTCACTGAATTTTAGAAAAACACGCACTTATTTGAAAATCAAAAACAGTACATATTTTAAGCAGTTTCCCCAACTAACCCCTGCCAGAAAATTAACCCAAAAACTGTTTGACATCCTTGAATAGTATATCACAATGCTGCCAGCATACTGATCACTTACTGTGCTCTGAAACAAATCAATTAGCCTGCCAATTGTGTTCATTAGAATTCATTCATATCTCTATAAAAAGTTAATTAAAAGTAAGAGTGAGGAGGAAATCATGTCTAACATCCTTATTAAATCCAAATCACCAAAGTAATTTCAAATCTAAATCAACAATCATTACTAAAACTCTCCCTCCAAAAGGGACAGTATACCTGAAAATGAGATAAAGCAGATGTGAAACTAGAACTCTGTGATAAAGATTTCCAAATGGAAGTATTTTATTATTCTATTATTATTATATTTTCTTGTTGATATCCTTTGACTCTGTTAAAGGTGTCCCTTTTTGGCTAAACCTCTGAATTTTATTAGTATAGGTGAATCCTGAAACTAGCACTATACCTCATTTTTTTTTAAATCTCAGCTTAACATAGCATTTTAAACTGAATGACAGCACAGAATAACCAATGGAACACGGCATTATATACCAAATGAAATTATCTTGATAGAAGGACCATAGCATGTAGAACCCAGCTGCCAAAACAGAAAGAAGTCAACAAAGCGTAGCTTTCTGATTCCTGAAAGAGGCTCTATTCCTAACATAATATCTAAATGCCTCTGGTAGAGCTGTTAACAGCAAAAAGTGTTTGAATGTGAAATGTTCTGACTATTACATGAAGCTCTCTCCTGGCCTCTCTATTTCTTCTATGTTGGGTAAGGTAGCAGTTTCTTTTGTTTCCAGAGGTCCAAAATGAGAGCCCATGTGAGGGTGGAAGAATCTTGCTGACAAGCTATGGAAAGCTTGAGACTAATTTCATATTCAGTTCCTGGCACTGAGGTCTGGGTGGAGGTGGGCAGGTCCACCCTGCCTTTCAGTCTCATTAATCATTTGGCTTTCCCTGGCTGCTCGCGG
Organism: Equus quagga; assembly: GCF_021613505.1. Lineage (NCBI taxonomy): Eukaryota > Metazoa > Chordata > Mammalia > Perissodactyla > Equidae > Equus > Equus quagga. The sequence goes on along the minus strand of NC_060270.1, from coordinate 98,343,124 downwards.
CATCTTCTGGAGGAACCCTTCTCTTTATTCATTCAGACAACCCTTTGGATTAAACAGAGCCAGCTAAATGTCAAAGCAAATCTGAGTCTTGATGCAGATAATCATTTCAATAATATTTCTCCATTTGTGCCCAAACACCAGGGGAATAAAGCTTTTCTGCTGTCAGGTACTGTAAGACTGCAGTTGGTGTAAATGCTTGACACTGAGCCAGATGGCTTAGCCGTGCCTCAAACATATGTTCAACAAGCAGGCTTGCACACATTGGAATTTTATTATTTTGAACCGGTGAGGCTTGCATATTTATTTACTTGACCCCCTTTGGTGTCACTTTGGTATTAAAACAATCAGTTATAAAGCTTCTCCAAGCAATAGGGTAGGGCTAGTTTATAAACTACTTGTCAGTTTCATATCACCACCTGCAGTGAAGTATTCCTCATCTCGTGGCCTCTTCTCGATAATTTAAAGAAAAAGGGTGGCAAGGTACATGTGGCTGAGGGTGGAAGGAAATGAGAATTGAAGGAGAGAATGCTGGCCTACTCCAAAGATAAAGATGAATGTGCCCTTTTCTAACCAACTCTTTACATGACCTGGGGACAAGTAATTTTCTCATGTATTACCACGTATATTTCACTCAGAAAATCTTGTCTAGATTTTAAGGAAATCAAACATTAAAATATACAGCTACAGATACCCTTCAAAATATCAAAGGTAAATTATATGTATGTATACACACACCCCTTCACCCCCACTAACATAAATATATATGTAACTGTATGTTTGTATGTATAATAAAAATGAAAACTCATGCTATTGGTTTTGCCAGGGAAGAGTTTGCAATCACTATAAATATTTATCATGCTGCTAATATATTTCTTAAAATAAAATTTTAAATGGCTTACTATTTAATGGAAAATATATTTTTTATTTAATATCAAATTACTTGATAGATTCAAAATCAGCATTAAAAAAGACCAGAGAATATATATCAAAAACTATGAACATTGCAAATGAAATACACAGACCTCTGTGTATAGATTCTATACCATGGAAATAAATTTCTACCTATGATAATATAGTGTCTTAGAGATTTTAGAGTTCATCAGCTCCAACACTTTCATTTAATAGAAAGAAAATTCAAGCCCAGAGAAATTTATCAACTCACCCAAAATCACACAGCAAGTAAGCATGCATCAGAACAACCACGCTAGGTACGTGTCTGCTGCATGCTACTCCACCCGTTATCTGTGTTATGTACATTTATGCTTCTACCAAAGTAAACCTTTGCTGAACTATTGGCTATATTACAAGTGTCCTCCTGGGAGACACAGATCTACCTGAGATAAAACGCTCCTAGGTCAGTGGTTCTCAATGCTATCAGACTTCATATGCCCCATTTTATAACAAATATATTATAATGCCCCCATTATAATCCTGAACTAAAATTCATAGTTAATATAACATCTACACAAATAACTTTTAAAGATCAACTCACCCTAATTATAATACAAAGAATAAATTAAAAGACAGTAGTAATTTATGGTATACATATGTGTGCTTTGATATGTTAAACACTTGGAAGCAACTATACTAGATAATATAGTAAAGCAATTAGATGCTTGCCCCTTTAAGAAGAATTGTCATGAACACATAGTTATAAAAATGCAAGGTATTTAATCAGTGACTCAAATATCATAAAGGATTGCTGCTGATGATCGACAAGATTTTCCAAAATGGTGCACTAAATCTCAGTAAAATCGCAAACCAAATTACAAACATTGAAATTTTATTATTTTGATTACTCGTGTTGTACACCTTTCTTGCTTTCTTGGAAAATTTTGCACATATTAAAACTATGCAGATGTACTTTGTTTTAATATGTAAATTGAGGTAGATTCTAGACTCAGATCATTACCAACAGGATTTTTAGCTCCCTGAATCTCTATCTGGAGGGACATTTAAAGGTCATGCAGTATTCAGGACAGTTCTTCATTGTAGGGATGTCTAATGTCCTTCCTCCGGTCTAATAAATGCCAGTAGTTCTTCTCAGTAACTAGAAACAACAATGTCTCTACAGCTTTCATAATGCCCCAGAGTAGAACCATCATCATAGAATATTGTGTGTAGAATTTCTTCGGCATAGCAGTCAAGTAAACCAATATCAAAACATGAAAAAGTTAGTCTATATGAAGAATATATCATTTTAAATGAGTTCTTAATTTTAAACATTATGCATGCCTCAATTTACATTCCTTATACATCTGCAGAGAGGAATTTCATTTTAAAATGATAAGCTTTAGATTGTGTCTTTGCAAACAGGTAACAGAACATAATTTCAAAATCAGAAATCCTAAGCTAACATTAATATGAAATATAGTTTAATTTAAAATGTAATTCACGTTAAATTTAATATTGGTTTAATTATATTTTATAATAACCCAATACTTAAAAACAACATTAAATTTTTTTGCAATAGCAACATGTTTTTCATATGTAGATGTGAGTATTGAGTAAATGATATTTACTCATAATATAGAATTTACAAGAAATTTTATGTCAGTCTAGGGAAACAGTACAACTACTCTTGGAAATGAAAGAGAACACATCATCAAGCATAGCTAGTATAGCTTCTGCTAGTTATCCTACACATTTACATTTTTATTTTGGCCTATCATTTGCTGCAGTCAGTTTCAATGATTATGCACTTTCTTAATTTTTTTTTTTTTTAAAGATTGGCACCTAGGCTAACAACTGTTGCCAATCTTTTTTTTTTTTTTTCTGCTTTATCTCCTCAAACCCCTCCTGTACACAATTGTATATCTTAGTTGCAGGTCCTTCTAGTTATGGGATGTGGGACGCCACCTCAACGTGGCCTGACGAGCGGTGCCATGTCCGCGCCCAGGATCCGAACCCTGGGCCTCCGCAGCGGAGTGCGTGAACTAAACCACTCGGCCACGGAGCAGGCCCCGCACTTTCTTAGTTCTTAATTGACCAGGATGCTGAGAATTCCTCTTCTATGTGACCAGTTTCTATTAGAAGCTTTTAACTCTCTCATTGTATATGTAGTTCTGATACATCATGAACTATAATATATATTATTTATTCATTTTCTTTTCTGGATTGCTTAACTTTCAGTTGCAGCACCCTTCCACAAAAAGAACATAAAGACATCATCTGCCTCTTATTCTCTTCTTGGCTGTACACTTACTGTGTGTGAAAGATCCGCACCATGTCCAAGAGAGAAATAGGTACAATGGAAGAACAATAGCCCACTTCTATGTCATGATGATTCTATACTGAAATGTACAGAATATCTTTCTCTTTTCAAAATCACTTCATGTCACTTGGCCAGTCCAAGGACTCCAAAACACAATGGAAAATTACAAACTACAAGAGCATTCCCAGTACAGCATTATGCTAAAGCTTCAGCAAGCCACTTTCTAACCAAATAAACAATAAAATCACTGTAACTTGGACTAGAAGCAAGGTTATGGAGACATCTTTCATTCCTTACAGTAGCACAAAATAAATTACTCCTTTTCTAAGGTTATTCTGCTAAGAATGTGCCCAATTCTACAAATGAGACTTGTTTCTCTATAAAAATAGTTGCTTAGCACAAAAATAACCCATTTGTAGTGAGAGAAAGAGTTAAATTTACTAAGTTCTATTGCTAGGGCAGGAGTCGTTTAATAAGAGTTGCATTAATAAGCGTGTGTAGTTTGTTCTTCACCTTGTAGGTGGGTAGCAGGGGATGATTTTGAAAGGTGACAATGGAAAATGACAGAGATAAGAACCTACTCTATTGTTTCCTAACCACAATCACCTCCTTCCCACTCACAACCAAGTTGGCAGGATGAATGCCTAAACTCAAAGTGCTGAGAGGAGAGATCAGAAAGATCATTGAATCTGAGCATCCATGTAAACACAAACAGCTGTTACCAGGTTGATGCGATCCTGGCTTTGACATTAGCGTCATCAGTGGGGATAATATTTCATGCAACTAAACAGCCAGAGAAAACATAGAGATGAGCTCTCAGAGGGCATGGGGCTGGGGGCAGATCCTTTAGAGCAGTGGTTCTTTTTTATGTATGTGCTATTCTTTCAGAGATCTGATGAAAATACAGATTCTGGTTGAGCAAGTCTGTGGCTTAGATTTTGCTTTTCTAACAAGGCCCCAGGTGATGTCAGTGCTCCCATCTGTGGACCACACTACGTGTAGTAATGCTTCAGAGAGCCCTGGAAACAGGCTTTTCTTTAGAATTGGGCAGCTGATGGGGAAATGCAACATAGTGAAGTTAACATGCAAAGAGAAACTCAAGAAGGGAATGCTGATAAACACAGAGAAACAGAAACCTTGTAAGGTTAACATCATACATCAAGAACAAAACACCACCGGTAAAAGAAAAGCCATCCTCCTTCTGCCTAGACAGAGAAATTAAAACCACCCAGAGTTTGATGCAATGCATAAGTGTGCAAATGCAGCGGCACAGAACAAAATGAAAGATGGAAGCAACAGAAGAGCAGTTAAGGCAAAATGCCTTTGTCTTGTTCTTTATAAATCTGATCTAAAAATATTCAGAGGACTATAGATAATACTATCAGAAAAGAAGGTTGAGTCATTTGTGGATAATAAGTGTGGAAGAAAAGCAAACAAAAATATAAACAAAAAACTGCATTTATACTTCAGGTAGTAACAGCCAAAAGCTTTTATCCATCTCTCGAGAGGAATTCCTGCCAGCTTAAAGAGAATTACTTTGATGCTATCTGAAATAGGTTAGTTTTATAGACACCTAAGATGATGCACTAATAGTCCTGTTGCATTTAACTAAATATTTTAATTTCAAACAATAGCCTTCAAAGTTCTAAGCTTGAGACCCTCCAACCAATGTGAGAAGAGAATGTTCCAACAAGAAGGAACCCACTAGCCAATTTAAAACTTTGCATTTGCCTACTCATCAGTTAAACCAAGGTTTTTGAAGGAGAATTTTTCAAACCAAGACATTGGTTACTCAGACTACAGAAAATGCACCAATTCTGATCAAGATTTTCCTTATAAAAGGATATACTACCAAATAACATATGGTTTAAGAAGACTGAGACCTTGGGTACCATTGAGCACTACAAAAGTTTTATCACAGTTTTTACTTTAAAGAAAAGTAATGAGCTATGAAATCCCCTGAAGTTTAAGTTCATTTGTTAAAGAATTAAGATATGGTAAAGAAGTATCCATTAGTGGTTAGTTTTAATCCTAGGTCCAGATCTTGTTAAACGCTGTTGTGTAGAAAATATTTGTGAATGAGGCAATAGCATGGATAATGATATATAAATATTTTTTATGCTAAACCAACACTAATTTTGTATGTTAGTTCTTATTATCATTTTACTACAGAAGGGCATCTCTTATGTCCTTTGGAGAAAATAATCCTTTGGTTTAAAAAGTATTTGGCTACAATCTGAAATCTATAAAAGCTTTAGTAGCTGATTGGATTCTAATTTGTGATGCATAAAATTATATTGTTCAACACATATACAAAATCCTTGTAACTTTTTTTCTATAGATGATTTTAAATTTTATTCAATAAAGTGACTTTAACTTGAGCAACTTTAGCACATATACATTGACTCACCTATGTAATACTTAGGAAAAACTAAAATAAGTGAGAAAATAATTTTAAAAAAGAACAGGGAGCAGGGAGCTGTCTCTGAAATTCGGATAAACTATTGTCCCAAATCTGGTAGGCCATTCTTTCTCATTAACTCTCACCAGCTCTAGGCAAAATTATAAAATCACTTATCTCCACTGTTAGATCATCCTCTCAGTTTAGCTTTCTTACTTCTTTATTAATGTTTGAAGTATATATACATAATTTTATTGAGGTCCCATTGGTTTATGACCTTGTGTAAATTTCAGGTATACGCCATTATATTTCAGCTTCTGTATAGACTGCATAAAAATATGGAACACTTCACAAATTTGTGTGTCATCCTTCTGCAGGGGCCTAGCTAATCTTCAATGTATCGTCCAATTTTAGTATCTGTGCCGTCAAAGCAAGTAGTGGAATATATTTTTGTAAGGCTTTCTAAAGTGCCTCCACCACTTCTTACCTGGGCTAATCCCTTTTTTCTTTTTCCTTTGGTCGTTTTTCTCTTCCATACCCCCCCCCCCCCCCCCATTTAAACATCATTAATCCCCCTACACACACGTACACACACACTTCTTTTCCATCTACACCTATAATTCCTAGAGCGTATAGAGATCAAGGATAATGGATCTAGTCTTATTTATACTAGTGGCCCCCATGAACTTTGTTCAGTATCAATTGCAGTGAAGAGGATTAAACAGTAGCTAGCTATAGCCCTTTCAACGTTTGCTTTCGTTAATTTGTTTTTAGTAGATAAATTGGATTACTGACACTTGCATCGTGATCCTATAAAACCAAGTACTCATAGCTTCAGCCAAAACTATTAAATACCAGAGACCAGTCCACGAAAATATTGCTATCCTGTGTAAAGTGTCAGAGGTGTAAAAAATGCATACAGATCCACTCCTGCAACTCGGGGTGGATCCGGATCTCCATGGCATTCTACAGACAGTCTATTTACACAGCCAGAATCTTTCACAGTACATTATGGGTTTCTGGGATGTTAGAGACTATTTTGCAACTTCTCACCCAACATAGCATGTGGGTAAACTGTAGCAAATGCATCTCAAAACATTACATCACAACTGTTTCTAATATCAGTTGTTTATTTAGATATTACCAAAGCTTTAGGTTCTATAATGCTGACTTGAAACACACTGAGTCACCATTAGAGGATGACAGGGCAGGGGAATGGGGAGTAGTGGGTGTGGCCTCTAGGAAAGAATCCTAAGGAAAGGGCTCATATTGTCCATCAGAGATGCTGTCCTTTGATTCTGATACTTCTGGGATGTATTTGCGTTTTTCAGTGAAAATAAATGCAATTTTTTCTCTGCTACATAGGAAGTGGCCAAGATTTGCAGCTAAAATTCGTTATAAGGAAATTCATAGTCTTGATAAGCCTAATAAAGATAAACTATTATCTAACTTTAGTGATGGTACACATTTTTATAATACATCAGTTTCTAAAATAATTTTTTTCTAGTTTGCCTAAAAGGATTATATGAATAAGAAACTTTTCCACATGCTAATTTTACAACTTTGATTCCAGTGACAAATAACGGTCATGTAAAAATCCGCATTAATGGTATACTCTCATAATTGAATTACAAACATTAATATGACAGTTTGTTCATTTTTAAATATATGTAAATAAAAATAATAAGTGAGTATCTCTCTCAAAAGAAAGCCAGCTTCTATTTAGGATTAGAAATGAATATGTTCTGCTATCACAACATCTCCCAGCAGCTCTTTGCATGCTCTTTGATTTTTTCCTCTTCCTGTTCCCCTTATGAATACACTCACCTTATTCAACAATTTCCTCTTTCTCAGTGTACCCGGAATCCACCCATTCTCCTTCATTCTCATTCCAGATCCTACTTGAGGTTCTTTGGACCCCCTCAACCTAGACCACTGCAGTAGTCTCCTAATGACTTTCCAATGGTTTGCCCCCCTTCCAATGTTCTTTAGAGTTAATTTTACCTTATCATTCCCATTCAACAATCCTATCCTTAGGATAAAGCTGATATCTCTTATTGTGGCATTTTAGGACTGACAGAGTCTAGATCTAAAATATTCTTCCAATTTACATTCTAGTATTTTTTCTCTTTGTTCCTGCCATAGTCTCTATCCCCTAAATATAACATGGGCATTCACACCGTCATAATTGTGTGCATGTTGTGTGTGTGCGTGTGTGTGTGTGTGTTCAGAATTCTATCCCCCAATCATCTCTGATCCTTTGCAATCATGAAAGATGAACTCATTCTCCAGTTGATCCATAAAGTCTTATTCATCTCCTCTATCTACCAACCTCTCTCTTTTGCACAAAGTCCCATTACATTTACTGCTTCAAGGCTATTTGTTAATTATTTAGTGTCTGGAATTATCACTCACTGTTTTCTATAGGAAATATTACTGGAGCTAACAAAATTGAAAACTTGGAGACAAAGGGTGGTGTACCTTATTTATCTGCATAAAACCTGGCCATATTATGCATATAATAGCTACTCAATAAATATATATTTGAATGATCATGTAATAATCACAGAGCAAAAGGCTTTGATACAACTATATCAATTTATCAAGAGATGTTTTCCATAAAACTGACTATACTGAGCATATATTTTAATATCAAGTTATATTTTAAAATGTGCTATGAAATATATTTGTCAAACTGACTGGTACTTTGGTAATATGCATAAATGTCTACTGAATTATATATTTTTAAAATTCGGATATTCATGTATAATAATTTTTAACATATCTATAATTTATTTGTAAGATAAATTAGTTGGGGAAAATTTTTCTCTAAATCAAATTAAACTATACACCAAATTTATAATATAAATATTCCAAACATCAAACTATAATAAATAAAAGTCAAAGAGAAAATTTAAACCAGAATATGCAGTAAAAACTAATAATAATTAATAATAGTGTTTATGAATTTAGCATACTCTTTCACTTACAGTATTTTTCACAAATATTCCAAGACAATGTTCTTTATTTCAACAGGCACTTTATATTCTTCATAAAAACATTGACAAATATAACATGGCTCATAAAAATACTACTTTTTTCAAAACAACTTACCTTGTCCTTACTATTTTCAATCTTTGTTACCTTGAATAAGGAATTGTGTAGCTCATTAAAAAAAGGTCATCGTATGAACTTAGTTATTAATTAACTCTATTATCTAATTAATATATAGCTGTCATCAGTTTGGAAAATAAAGGATTTTGATGCTGTTCTTTTACTTCTGGCCTCTTATTTCTAAAAGATATGCGTGTCATATCTAAAGATCGGATCACAGTTAATGTCTGGAAAGAAGTTACTCCCATAGTAACTAATGGGAGCTTAGAATGATTTTAACAATAAGGCTTATCAATTTTTGGCTTAACTTTAACTTATCTTGAATGTAAGTGTAAAGACAGAAATGCTGATTGCATCTGATCCCCACTGTGATGTGCAAGATATAAGAAATTAAATTCATGTAACAATAGCCAACGATGATTTAAACGAAGAGGTGGCAGTGTGAAGTGGTGGAGACACCATGACTAGGAATCAAAGGACCCAGAAACATGTCTTCTCTGACATTCTAGATGGCCTTGGGCAACCTCTGAGACAGGACCTTATATCTGAAATCGAGACTGAGGTGCCAGGGTATAGTAAGTATGAAATTCCAGAGGAAAGGCCTGACTGTATTAAAAATTATCAAGAACTATTTGAGGTTTCATGAAATCCCTCACTTTGAAAGTATGAGGGTATTGAGAGTGGATTTCCAGAGGGTATTTCTTCGGTGAGATGTGCTGTCAAGCTGTGGATTCGATTCTGAATGGACTGGAGTATTTGCCTCTCACTTGTTTTCTAGAAAAAAGTGGCTTCAACCAGACCATTCAGAGATCTTAATAGGAGCTTCAGCAGCTTACAACGCAGGAGACTGTGTTGACATATCTCGAGGAATCTCAAGGCAAGCAGCTGTGCTAAATGCCTAAGGTGGCAGGTAAGGGAGAAAATGGAGACCATTTCGGGTAGAAATTTCCTGCCCCTGACAAGCACAGAATGTATGAGTATTTCTCATTCACTGGGCCAAATAGAATTAAGAACTGACTTGAGCCACTTCAAATTCTTCCCGGGAATACTACTTGGAATTTCGTGTGGAGCAGCTCACGAGACCAGAGCCTGGGGATATGGCTGCTGTTGCTATTATTGGAAGGCCTAGCGAAGGGGACCTCTGAAGAATCTGCAGGAGTTCCCAGCAAGAAAGTCATCTTTAAACAGTAACAAGACTCAGAGAATGGGAAGCAATCTTACATAATACTAGTGTACTTTCTGTGCCTTCTTTCATTTTCTCACACTGTCTTTGGAAGAGCCAGAAACCACTTTGCAAGCTGAGCGAGGAGATGCAGAAAATGAGAGAACATACTGACTGTACCCACTTACCAGATGTCAACAGCCTATCTGAAATCCTCCCCAATGGACAGAATGGAAAAGATTTAATTCTCAATCAAGTCTGGGACTGGGTGTTCTAATACCAAATTGAGACTGTTTTGTGCATTAGAGAGAGGATAGAACTTACCATTACCTAAAAATGACTACAAAGTCATGGTGTCACCTGAATTTTTCTCCAGTAGAAGAAAAAGTTTGCCCTATGGTACATACTTTCAATGGTGAGTGAGAAAGAAAAATAAAGTGAATTTTGATTATATTTGGAGGTGTGCCAGTTCAACATACAAGTCATGCTACCTAATTTGTCTGCCTCTCTTTCCCCATGTGTAAGATAAGTGTGAAGAAACTTTTTTCAGAATTAAATATTTTATATCACAGAAGTTTGTCTTTTCTGGGAGATGGGAAAGGAGGAAAAGGTGTAAAATCATACTTTATGAAAATAGCTCAACCCTAATAGCAAAACCTGATCAAGATGGCCTGTGTGCACCCAAGGACACAACTAAAAACTGCAAATCAAGCTCTTCTAGTGACAGAGGTAAACATCCCAAGTAAAATAATAGTAAATTGAATTCAGAAGTGTATTAAAGAATAACAAGCCACAACAAAGTAAATTTTTATTCTATAAGTGCAAAGATAGATCAATAAAAATAGATTTGCTAATATACTTTATCATATTATCATCTCAGATACTATAGAAAAGCATTTCATGAAAGTCAACAAAGATGTCTCATTTTAAAACAAATAAATATTCTGAAATTTAAGTGAAAGGATTTCTCTTTAGAATAATAATGACTAATACTGCAGAGAACTTTATGCCTACTGTTAAGACTGAAAGAACTACTGTGTATCAGGAAGAGACAAGATTTTGCGTTATCAATTCAACTTTCTACCTTGTTGCGGAAGTTTTAGGTAATGCAATAATAAAATAAATATAACCAGATAGATGCAGAAAAAGTATCATTATTTTCAGCTATTCTGTTTTTCTTTGACGTAATTAAAATGACCTCCTTATCCCAATATTATTAAAATAGTCTTTTATGTCTATCCTAATACTTTAATGTGTTTGAAACTTAGAGGTAGGTAGTGGTCAAGTTTTCTCCAAATACCCAGAATTAACGCAAGACTATTCACTGAACAATCATTTTCCCCCTCACTAATTCAAAACACCACCTTATCACGTACAAACTGTGGCATCCATCTTCTTGAATCTGTTACTAGACTCTGTATTCCCTTCTAAATAATCTGTGCATTTTTGAGCCATCATCACCCTGTGTTATTCATTGTAGCCTTGTAAAGTATTTTGAAATTTGGTGACAAAATCTATCCACCCCTGTGGCTAATCTTTCTACTTGACCCAAGAACTATTTTGAAGTTTTGCACTTTATAATTGTGCAAATTGGGGGATTATTTATTCTATCTATTGACGTTAAATACTGCTCAGATAATATAGACAGTCCTGCTTAAGTTTGGGAGATTTATTGAAGATATGTTAGTGCTCCATGAACACCTAAAAGAATTTTCCATAGGATACAAATTTAATCAGCATCATTATCATTTCAGTTTCCCATGTTCTTATTATATTGAAATCCCTCAGTTTTTGTTTGATTTTTAATGTGTCTGTTTCACATGTGTAGTGATTTTTTCAAATCTATCAGGAGTATAAGAAATGTAACTTTGTTCTTCCCTAACTGAAATTAATTTCTCTCTCAAGTCTCCATTTCCCCTGATACTGAAAACTTACCAATTTAGGGGAATGTGTGCTCCTCTTGGTCAAACTCAGACTGTCTGGAATACGTACTCAGGAAAAGTATTTCTCTCTCCTCTACCCATTTTTTTCCTTCTCTTCCTCCCAGGAGACCTGAGCTCCCAGGGACTTACATATTCTTCCATTTCTAGCGGCAGGGCATCTGGGCTTTCCCACGTTCTGTTTTTAGGGTCCACCTGGGTCTGGCTTGTTGTTCCTGTCAACACTGGCTCTTTTGTTAATGTCAGTCTCTGGCTCATGGTTATATGTCTCTTGACATGTAACTTGCAAAACTTCAAGCTTGAGAAAAATTTCTCTCCCTCTTTGGGGAACTAGAAAATTTTAGAGACTCTGTGAAATCTCTATATGACTTAACATTCTATGCGATCAACCTTCAAATGTGATTTAAACTGCTATGATTAAAAACAAAACAAAAACTACAGTTCTATTGACTTCTTCTCCCTGTTTTAATTGTCTCTTTACAAGCTTCCTTCAACATATGTACTCTTCTCTAAATTTACTAAGTTAAATTTTTTTGTTTCTGCTAAGTTGATACCTTTTCTAATACAATTTGCTCTACATGATACCTTCTCTTCTAACACAACTTTCTCTTATAAATACAAACAAATCAACAGCCAAGGAAGAGTAATAGGTTTTACAAAGCACACAAAGAAAAAACCTTGCTTTAACATCTCCAATTTAATCCCTCTACATCTGTTGTATTGCTGTGTTACGCACGCACACATACCATTTTGGTCATATCTTTTTTTAACAGACTGCTTTTTGGCAAAATAAGATTAATCTCTTTGCTCCAATCATTGTTTTTAACTTTAAAAATGTATATTTTCTGTGCTATTTCTCTTATTGCTTTTTATTTTATTTTATTTACCTGACATATCTTTGTCCTCTTTATTTTTTAATCTACATTTGTCATTTTGTTTTGAGTGTCTCCCTTAAGCATCAGTCTTTGTTTCTGAATAGGATATTTAACTGACTCATTTACAGTGTCATATCCTATATTCTTAATCTTCTTATTTGCCAATTTTCTTTTTTAGAAAATGTTTCCTGGATGTTTTCCTTGCTTTCTGTCTAATGGTAAACGAATTATGCTTTATTTGCCTCTTTCCTTTAGAGATTTAGAAGATACCATGTGTGTTAATTTGGAGAGCATCTTTAGAGTTTTTAGTATGCTTGTGTGTATCTAGATATATATTATCGAAAATAAAATTGTGGTTTTATATTCTCCCTATATAAAATGAAGAACACACATAATTTGAATTCCTTTTACCACTTCTCTAAAAATGTTTTTATTTTATTGCTGTTATCTAAGATTTTGGACCAAGAATATTATTAATAAATGATTACTTTATACTATACATCTTCTTTTAAGAATTGCTTTACGTGTGTATTGATTTTTAAGTATATTTCCCATGATTATTTAAATGTAATTCTGTAATTTACAGTCAAATTATACCACAACTTCCCATTCTTGAGATCTTCCATTTTATTTAATCATTGGACAGTTGATATATATCTAATGTTTTTTAGAAAGGAAGGTAGAAGGTTTACTCCTGACTATGTCTTCCAGGTGAAGTACATGGGAAGTATAATCATATATATAATTTTGAAATGGCACATGATGGGTGGGAATTCTGGATGCTGGAAGAACTGAAGCCCTTTTGTTATGGTCTGTATACACGAGTTTTGGTGACCCTATTTTTCCCTCCCAAAAATCTATTGATATTGTTCCTCTGACTTCTGATGATTACTACTCCAGAGAAATCTAAGGTTAGGATGATTTTAGTGCCTTTTAAGATAATGTTTTAAAAAAAAATCTAAATGCTTATAGATTGTTTTCTTTATGCTTTTGTAAACATTAAGATTTTTTTAATAAAGTGAACTCACCAGGAATTGTTTAAATGTTATCTTCTCTTGAAGACACCATCTCTGAAAAATCCTGTTGATCTCCAGACTAAAGCCTTTCTTTACCTGAGGGAAGTTTTCTTCTCTGATATTGTTGTGTATTGATTCTGTTTCATTTATTTTCATCTCTTCATCAGGACACCAATTAACTGCACGTCTGACGATTTTTCTGTATTTTTGGTAGCTATCATCTTCTTTCACTCAATTTTAATTTTTAATAAGAAGATCCTGTGCTTTCTGGAAAATTTTTCCATGTTTGTCCACAGCATAAACTTTCTACTTCTATAATATGGATTTTGTTCTTAATTGCTTCTAAAGCAGAATCTAACTGTGTTGGTGCATTTCAGGTTTCTTTACAATCTTTCCATGTTTCTATGTTGATGTTCATCTTTCATTACATCTAATTTAGCTCCATTTTTATCTCATCCATTCATTGTTTTTATTTTTTATCTGATCCTTAACAAAAACTTATCATAAGTAAGGATAAATGTTATAAAATATTCTTTGCTTTCACATTGTAAAATTTTAAATTTTTCTGTGTATTTTTAGGATAAAGTACACTTTTTTCATACTAAGGATTCTTTTCTTTTTTTTAAATTTCTTTGAAAGATTGGCGCCTGAGCTAACATCTATTGCCGATCTTCTTTCTCCTTCTTCTTCTCCTTGTTCTTCCTCTCCCCAAAGCCCCTTTGTACATAGTTGTATATTCTAGGTGTGAGTGTCTCTGGTTGTGCTGTGTGGGATGCCATTTCAGCATGGCTTGATGAGTGGTGCCATGTCCATGCCCAGAATCCAAACTGGCCAAACCCCAGGCCACTGAAGCAGAACACGTGAACCTAAACACTCGGCCACAGGGCTGGCCCCTTAAAGATTATTTTCAAAGTCTCGTGTTGAATATATTTCATTGTGCACATCCTTCAGAGAACACAATTTTCACTACTTTTATAACATTTACATCTTTCTTCTATAGACTTCATCAGGATACAATATAATTACAATATATTACCTGTATACATCTATACTCAGGAAGACTGCACTACTGGGACATCCTAATAGGGATGATGGGCAAGGAAATGTCCTTAGGCATTTTAGAAAACAGCTACAACATGGTCTTTGGTCCCCTGGTCAGCAAAGATCTGATATCACTGAGATAGGAGTAAGTGTTAATGGTTGGTAGAAATCTGCATATTGCCTAATTTTGTTAAGTTGAAACGTCTTATGAGGTTTTGCAGATAATTGATGAAAATCCCTAGTTTCTGATGCTGCTGAAATATTCCACCCCTAACAGCAGAGATGTCTATGAGCATTTCATGGGATGTTGGGAGAAGAAAAACAATTGCTGCTAGTTCACCTCTATTATCCCCAAACCAACCTCATCATATATGTTTAAACAGAAATAAGCAATATTTATTTCCTTTTTGAAATAATTCTATTTTGCACTTTTTACCCATGTATTCTTTTCTATCTCAAGATCTTGGCAATGCATATGAAAAAAGAAGATAATTTATTTCTATAATGAGATATATTAGTACACTAATTAATTTTATGTGGAAATGGACCTTTAAAAAATAAACTAAGAAAATAATAAGTGAGGGGTTTTTTTTCTGAGATTCAATCGGATTCTTAAAAGCCAAAAGCGAGGCTGGTCCAGTGGTATAGTGGTTAAGTTTTCAAGCTCCACTTCAGCAGCCCAGGATGCGTTGTTTCAGATCCCAGGTGTAGACCTACACACTACTCATTAAGCCATGCTGTGGTGGCATCCCACATACAAAATAGAGTAGAATTGGCACAGATGTTAGCCCAGCAACAATCTTCCTCAAGCAAAAAGAGGAAGATTTGCAATAGATGTTAGCTCAGAGCCAATATTCCTCACAAAAAAAAACTAAAAAGCAATCCATTTCTAATAACAGATCTGTTAATAGTGACACCTATAAAACATGAGTGAAAGAAGAGGTTCTCTAATTTAGATCTTTCAGATTTTTTTTACGTCTTTTAAAATCTTTCAGATTTTTCTTAAAATTTCTAATTAAAAACCAGCATAAAATTTAAGATACTTTGAGTACTTACTACACATAAGACTCACATTGTGCTCACTAAGTTATCAGACATTGCCTTTGCTTATACTGCAGGTGGACAAGCCAGGACACATTCAAGAAAAGGAAGCTAACCATATTGTTTCTGCTAATTACAGTGTCAGTCCCACCTAAAAGGAGTGTTTCTGAATTGTAAAGGCTCAAATTTCCACAACCCCAAGGATCATAGTCACATTCTTACAGGGATTCCTGCTTGACAAGCTGGAAGTGAATTAGAATTTTGAAATCCTTATTTCTGCATATGAGATGCATTTTAGATCTTTTGAAATAAAAACAAAGTTTCTGAATTATAATTTTTAATTAATAAAGAAATCTGTGGTCTATATGGACCTATTCCTATGATCATTTTTCAAAGTATGTCATGCTGTTTTGTTCATTTCCCTAAAATTCCTTTCTACCTACCTTTGCTGCTGGAGCTGAAGCTCTGCTTTGAGGAAGATAACCAACAACCCAATCCAATGTCAGCAGCGTTTTCCTTTGAAGAGACCTGTCACTTTGTGTCAATTGTGGGAATTTGTGTCAATTTCTGCAGTCATTTCCTATTTGCTTTGCATTGCATCATTTTCCTCATGTCTCAAGCAACTGAAGACGTACCTGAAAATTTATTGGATGAGACAGGTCCCTTCCCAAGAGCAGATGAGCCTGACAGGCAACGTTGGAACACAGTCACTGCTTTAGGAGCAACTAAAATATCTAACTAAAATGAAACAAGCTTTAGTGTTTAAACTTAATTTGGTGTCATTACCATTGACTTTAAAAATAATAAATCGAGTTAGAGTTGACTTACACTTGATTATCTATTCTCCTAGCAATTTTTGTGAATCTTTGATTTAAGCTTTATATATTTTTTAAATATCAATCTTTTAACTACTTGGGTTTTATATTCAAAGATAAAATAAGATTGTCTGCTGTTTTGTGCACAATAAACTCTATGAATTGAGTTGCTTTTCTAATAAAGAAATTTGCATCACATCACCTATGACACTCATCACTGTCCTCTGAAAGAGGTGTGGTTGGGGAGTAGACTTGGTCCATGTAAATTGTTATCTCATTATTTAAACAGACATAATACCTGGCATCATAAGTTAACCAGCTAAAAGGATGTTTGGCTTATTTTCCAAGGCTAGATATTTTCTGAAAATAAATAAGGATTTAAAATTGAAGAACTCAAAATTATCTACCAGTCTTGAAACTCTTCTGTCTCCCCAATTTAAGGTTTTCTGGGCATCTACATTTGTTTTGCTCTAAGGCAGGACCACTGAAAATTTAGCATATTATACTGAGTTACGAATATAAGGATTAATATTCGCTATCTGGACAATATGTGAAAGAATAAGTCTTTTATGACATTTCTTTTCATGAGCGAGAAGGAACCTAATAAATTACTTTATTAAATCTCTTCTCACAAGTGAAGATAAATGTCATCAAGAACTTACGCACTCATGTATTGCAATATAATGTACAGTTCTTCTGTCTACCTTTCTATATTTCTATATTTTGTCAAACTCCTCCAATGGGCTTTACTTCATCATCAAATACTTTTCTCTTTAAGACAAAAAAAAGGAAATAATGTATTGAGGAGAAAATGTCTGATTTTATTTAAGTTGTTGCTGTAGTTGATGTGTCTGTTTTTAGGTTACCCTGCTGTTATACTTTTGTTTCTGTAATTTCTTGTCTCCAAGGGCTGAACAGATGAGGGTAGCTACAGCATTGACTTTTATGTTGAGTAAAAATTTAGACATGTTTTGGATCCTTTCCTAACCATCTTTTGTGTCTTTTTAGTTTTTCTTTGTCTGAAGTGATATTGCTTCTCCCAAAACTTGCACCTGTTCTCGGATAAAGTTATCACCAAATGCCCAGTTATGTAAGTTGGACACCAAGATGCCATCTTGTACTCTTCTATGTGACCCTCAAGCCTGACAACTCACTAAACTTTGACTTCTGTAGTTTCCACATTTTCATTATCATACCTATGTATTTCCATTTGTTAACACCTTGGCTAAATACTCATATTCTTCTACCTAGGCAACTTTTATAGTCCACTAAAGCAGTGACTTTCAAACATTTTTCCTATCACCATGAAGAAATATATTTACATTATGACTCATTATACACATATATAATTAAAATGGAATATATATTGGTGAAATAAAAGTTTCAAAAAAATTCTTCCTCTTAATATGTGAGGCACTCTGACATTTTCTATTCTATTCCATTTTTAAAGACAAAATTGATTTTAACCTCGCTGATCGAGGGTTGCTACCTACATTTTGAAAAACACTGCAAAGGAATTGCCCTGCCTCCAGCCAAGACTCTGGCTAATACATTTCCCACACTTCCAGCAAAGAGTTCTGTGTTCCCCTTATCTAAACACATTACTTCTCCCATTAAAGCCCATCTTACAACTACTGGATAAAGTCCAAACTTATCACTATATCATGCAATCAGGGATCTCCTTGATTACACCTCCAATGTACATTTTGTACTCCCCAAATTCACATGCTCACACCATACCATTTCATATCTCTATGTCTTTCCACACAGTACTTGTTCTTGGAAAACTGCCTCCCTTAACTCTTCATATTTTATTATCCTTCAACTCTGCTCAAATATCTTCTCCCCCTATGTAAAATTTTATCTAATCCTTCCCCAAACAGAAATACTCTTCCTTGGCACCACCACCATACTTACAAATATCTCTTTTATTTATTTATTTTCTTGGTGAGGAAGATTCGCTCTGAGCTAACATCTACTGCCAATCTTCTTCTTTCTCTTGCTTGAAGAAGATTAGCCCTGAGCTAATATCTGTGCCATTTTCCTCTGTTTTGTATGTGGGTCACCACCACAGGATGGTTTGATGAGTGGTGTAGGTCCATGCCCAGGATCTGAACTTGTGAACCCAGGCACCCGAAGCAGAACGCATCAGATTTAACCACCACGCAACAGGGTCAGCCACATAAATATCCTTTTTAAAACACCTAATGGGAGAGACTCACAGAACTCACTCCCCAGAGATGCCTTCATCTTGCCTATGTTGCCATTGAGCATAGATTTTTCACAATGGGATGGTTATTTCCTTCTGATGCAATTTCTTCAGACTTTCTATGTCTCAGCAAAAAATTTTTGTTCTTCTGTTTATGGGACACTTTGCTATATAAATAAGATTCTTCATTATCCATATGCAGGGGTTACACTTCCACCCACAAAATAGTAACTGGTATGGGATTTGCTTTCACTAAAAACAATTAGACAATTAGAAAACTAGAATAAATATATGAAACAATTCTTTTCAACCACTGGATGGCCAGAAGCACACGAATGTGGTCCCTGATAGAGAAACAAATGAGGCAAAGCCTATGATCTACTTGGCTTTTTGCCAGAGTAGAACAGACTCAGGTTCACAGAGTTGAAGGATACAGGAGCTCAAGGAGAACAGGCAGCTGGAATTTGGAGGGCAGAGTACTAGAGAAAAGGAAGCTATTCAGGGAAAGACTTCCAGAAATCTACCTAGGGACTCCCAAAATTCTTAGGCTAAATCCTAAGTTGAATATTAATCTGCATATGCAGCAGGTGAAACTCTAGGAGGCCTGGCAAAGATCAACTCTCAGGGAACTATAAGCTTAACAATCCCAAAGCTGACAAGTTTTTACCAGCCATAGTAGAGATTTTATTGAATACTTAAGGCATTCAATAGAGATCTCAAAAGCGTCACACATTAGAAGCAAGTTTAACTCTAGAGTAAAGGCTATTTTAGACCTGCTTTAACAAAGCTTAAAAACAGAAAAAAGACTTTGAAAGAATCATGCTGATTTGCAAGTAACTTAACTCCATACCAAAAAATCTGTATCACCCTTTAAAGAAAATAAAAATCCAAAATAATCAACAGCTTATCATTCATAATATCTGGTATCCAATTAAATATTACTTTATTAATGTATATAATACAAATATTACTACAGGAAGAAGTAGCAAAATTTGAATCATAACCAAGAGAAAAAGTGATTAATAAAAACAAAGCCAGAAATAACAGAGATGATAGAATGAGGGGATAAAACTTTAAAGAAGCTTTCACAAATATGCCCAATGATTTAAAGGAAAACATAAACTTAATGAATAAATAAAGAGAAGATATTTTAAAAGGAAAAATGGAATTTCTAGAACTGAAAAAAACATTTGAACTGAAAAAAATCACTGGATAGGCTTAAGAACATATTAAACCCTTCAGAAGAAAATTAGTAAACTTGAAGCCATAACAATGAAATATATTCAAACCAAAGCATAGAGAAAAAAAATGACTGAAAAAATATTTTGGACACAAAGTTTCCTCTGGGGCAATATTAAGTGGTCTAATATAAATGTAGTTGGAGTCAAAACTAGGAAGGAGAGTAAGAAAAGGGAAGAAAAAATTACAGGAAGAAATAATATCAAAACATTTCAAATTTGATGAATTATTAGCACAGAGATTCAAAAAAAGCCACACCAGGGAACATCATAATCAAGTTGTTTAAAAACAATGATAAAAAGAAAAACTTTAAAGCAATAAGAAAAAAATTGACATTCTACATACAGGGAATAAAAACATAAGAATGACTACAGACTTCTCATCAGGAAAAACACAAAACAAATTCAATAATGTGACATATTTAAGGTGCTAAAAGAAAAAAGTCAACAAATAATTCTATATTGAGTGAATATTTGTTTCAATATTGAAGGTTAAATAAACACTTTTTCAGACAAGCAAAAGCTGAGAGAATTTATATCCAGTAGACTAATACAAGGTGAAATGTGAAAAATGTTAAATGGTAAATCTTATAAAACTCTTCAAGCTGAAAGAAAATGATACAAATGTATACCAAACAGTACCAGAAATAATAAATATACAGATAAATATAAAAGATCCTTTTCTTACTCTTAAATTTTCTTTAAAAGACAATTGCTATTTAAAGCAAAATTTATAACAACAAACTGTAGGGCTTATATGTAGAAGAAAAATGTATGACAAAAATAGCACCGGGGGAATGGGACAATAGAGCTAGAGTGCTGTAAGTTCCTTATATTATTTGTGAAGTATTTTGAAGCTAGAGCAAAGATTGGTAAATTATCATCCATAGGCTAAATCTGGCCCATGTCTTGTTTTTATAAGACCCACAAGCTAAGAATGTTTTCTATATTTTTAAAGAGTTATTAAATATATATATATGACAGAGAATTTATGTGGCTCATAAAGCCTAAAATATTTACTATTCGGCCTTTTACTATAAAAATTTACCTACTCCTGAGCTAGACTGTGTTATGTTAAATGCATATTGAAAACCCTAGAAAATCTACTAAAAATACAAAGGACAGTTGTATAAGCCAAAATAATGGAGATAAAATGGAATACTAAAAAATACTAAATTATTTTAAAGGAGAAATTAAAAAAGGCACAAGGAACAAAAAGTCAATGTAAAAAATATATAGCAAGAGGATAGATTTGAATTCAAGAGTATCAGTAACTAAATTAAATATGAATGATCTAAACACTCCAATTAAAAGACAGAGATTTCCTTTTGGATAAAATAGCAAGATCCAATTATAGTCTGTCTACAAAAAAAGCTACTTGAAATATAGAGATACATACATGTTAAAAGTAAAAGCATAAAAAAAGATAAAGCAGACACTACTCAGAAGAAAGCTAAAATGTCTACACTAATATTTATGAACAAGATTTTTAAAGGAAATCTATACATAGGTTCCTTTTTATGAAGTCTACAAAATAAACTTGATGAAAGAGAACATTACCATGGGTAAAGAGGGATATTATCATTTCAAAAGGATGAGAGTCAGTACATGCAGAAGACATAAAAATCCCAAAGATGTTTGCACTTAAAAATAGAGCTTCTGACATAGATGAAGAAAAAAACAAACAGAACTGCAAGAAGAAATAGATAAAACTCATTACTGTCGAAGATTTCAATACTCTTTTCTCAGAAATTTGTAGAACTTGCAGACATAAAATTGATAAATAAATAGAAGACTTGAACTACACTATCAATCAGTTAAACCCGGTTGACATTTATAGAACCCTCCACCTTACTACTGAAGAATACACATTACTTTCAAGTGCACATTGAAACTTTAACTATACTAGACCATATGTGGGGCCATAAACCAAGTTTCAATAAATTTGGAATCATTGAAATCATACAGAGTATGTTCTTGACCACAACTGAATCAAACCAAAAAGGAATAACAAACGGATATTTTTCAAAAATCCTTGAATGTTTGAAAATTAAACAACACAATTTTAAATAACTCGTGTCAAATCGGAAGAGATATTAGAAAATACTTTGAACTGAATGATGATGACAGACAACATATGTGCCTCTAGGGTAGTGCTTACAGTGATATTTACAGCATTACATGTTCATATTAAAAAGAAAAAAAGTTCTAAAAATAATTATCTAAGCTTCTGCCTTAAGCCAGGAAAGGAAAAATAAATGAAAATAAAAGTAAGTAGACAGGAGGCGTAGGAAACAATACTCCATGACTATTTTCAAATTTGTGTATGCTTAGGACTTTCTGAGCAAAGAGAACTTGTGCCTGGGTTAAAAGATGATTGAAGAGCATCCCCTAAGAGAAAGACCTCCTAAGAGATTCAGAAATATCTCCCTAGAGACGTTTGTTTACATTCCAAAGAGCAATAAAATCCTAGGGCCCTTACCCTCTTCCCCTCAGAGAAAATATGTTTATTTATTTACACTCCAGAGTACATGTCTCTATCTCTCTCTCTCCCTCTCTCTCTGGAGGGGAAGAGGGCAGATATGTCAGCTGCTCTATATAAGCTCCAAAAATCATAATTTCAGAGTTCCTCTCTTATGCATTATATACAAAGGTGACATCTGCCTTCATTGTGCTGCCCAGGAGAAAGTGGGATACGAGGAACCAATACAAACCATTTTGTCAGTAATTAAAAGCCCAGATTCAGAGCTCTTCCTATTTTGATCCAGAGCTCTGCATATTCCAATAGAATAAGTATAATAGTATATATATTTATTCTCTTCTAACATATATATATACTTATTAGAGATATATATATAGTATATGTAATTGCAAAAGTAGGGTGCTAGTTTAGACCCTTCACTATTTTGGACTTGACAGTAGAAAGCAAGAAAATAATGAACAGAAATCAATTAAATATAAAGTGGGTGAACAATAATAAAAAACAGTAAACCTAAAATCTGGTTCCTTAAAAAGGTCAATAAGATTGATTATCCTCTATATAGACTGATCAAGAAAAGAAAAGAGAGAATAAAAAATAACTATATCAAGAATGAAAGAAATGGCATTATTATGGATATGAAATACTTGGTGATAAATTTAAATGTGTACAAAAAATGGCTGAGAAAAATTAAAGATAACATAAATAAATGGAGAAACATACAATGTTCATGAATTGGAAGATTCAATATTGTTAAGATGTAAATTCTTCCCTAGATTAACAGAAAGCTTAATGAAATTCGAATCAAATCCCAAAAGTCTTATCTTTAGAAATTTCCAAGTTTTTCTAATAATTATATGAATGTGCAAAAATCTTAGATGAGCTAAAATATTTTTGAAAAGAAAAGCAAAATTAGGAGTCACGCTATCAAATTTCAAGACCTTTTATAAAACTACAGGAATCATGACAATGTGTTATTGTTGGAATTATAAATATATAATTATAATATAGATCAATGAAGAAGAATAGGAAGTCCAGAATTAAACTCACACATACACAGTCAATTGATTTTCAACAAGGGTGTCAAGATAATCAATAGAGAAAGTACTTTTTTTCAACAAATTTTGCTGGAACAACTAGACATCCATTTGGAAAAAAATGAAACTTCCTCTTACCTCACACCATACACAAAAATTAATTTGAAATTGACCTAAATGTTAATGCTAAAACTATAGAACTTATAGAAAAAACATAGGAGTAAAACTTCATGACTTAGGGGCAGGCAAATATTTCTTATAACAGACACCAAAAACATGAACCATAAAGAAAAAAATTTTATTAACTGACTCATAAAAATTAAAAACTTCTGATTTTTGATAAACATCATTAATAAAATGAAAGAGCAAGCCACATACTGGGAGAAATTATTTGTATTACATGATATGACAAAGGACTTGGGACCAAGAGTATATAGGAACTCCTATAACTCAAATTAATTAATCAAACAATTTTATAAAAACTGGCAAAAGAGTTAAAAGTCATTTTTCAGAGAAGATCTATGAATGACTAATAAAGACATAAAAAGAGGTTCAGGGGCCGGCCCCATGGCCAAGGGGTTAAATCATGCCGTCTGCTTTGGCAGCCCAGGGCTGTGCCAGTTTGGATCCTGGGAGTGGACCTAGTACTGCTTATCAAGGCATGCTGAGGCAGCATCCCACACAGCAGAACCAGAAGGACCTAGAACTACAATATACAACTATGCACTGGCGGGCTTTGGGCAGAAGAAGGAAAAAAAAAAGATCGGCAACAGATGTTAGCTGAGGTGCGAATCTTTAAAAAAAAAAGTTCAAGACCACTAGTCATTAGAGAATGGCAAATTAAAATCATAATTAGATGCCACTACATACTGACTAAAATGCTTAAAATGAAAATAATTGACTATATTAAGTGTTGACAAAAATATGCAACAACTGGAAGTCTTCTATATTACTGGTGGGAATGTAAATCGGGGCAATCACTTTGGAAGTCCTTTTGGCAGTTTCTTTTAAAGTTAAGTGTACATTTCCCATGAGGCAGCAGTTTTCTGCCTAAGAGAAATGAAAACATATGTCTACATAAAGTCTGGTAAACAGTCACAGCAGCTTTATTCATTACAGTCTAAAACTGGAACTAATCCAAGTATCCGTCAAGAGGTAAGTGGGTGAGCAAACTGTGTCATATCTTACAGTGCAATACTGCTCAGCAGTAAAACGGAATAAACTACTGAGACTGACAACATAGATGAATCTCAAAAATATTATGCTGAGGAAAAGGAGTAAGACACCAAAAAGTACCCACCACATGATGCGTTTATATAAAATATTAGAACAGGCAAAATTAATCTATAGAGACAGAAAGCAGATCAGTAATTACCGGGTTCAGGATCAGCACTGGGTGGGATAACTACGGCATTTTTTGAGGTGATGGAAATATTCTGTATCATGGCTGTAGTGGTGGTGAAATGGATGCATAAGTTTCTCAAAATTCATCAAAGTATTACATGTCTAAAAAGGGTGTATTTTATAGTATGTAAATTACACCTCAACAAAGATGACTTCAAAACAAAGAAAGCATTTAGTGACTGTATTTTTATATTTCCCTCTCTCATTTCTAACCAGGACTTTCTTGAAAAGAATAGTTATATATCATTACATTCCCAGCTACTGGTATAGTGCCCAGTGGATATTATGTGAAACATAAATATCTAATGAATAAAAAAGATATCTATTTGAATAAATAAATAAAAGCTACTTTATATATTCAGACAAAGTAATAAGCCAAAGCTTTAAAAATGAATAAAATTTTGGGAAGCATCATAGAAAGACTCCCTGTCTGTTGTTCTGTCAACTTACCGTGACATGATTCCTGATAATCCACTATTAGAGATTTATAACTTTGAATAAGAAGCATCACTTCCCTAGGATTCCAGTTTTAAATGCACATACTTGTGCAAGAGGATAAAATATTGAGCTATTAATACCAAGTGAAATTAACACATCAAATTTGCTAGTATTTCCAGGAAGCAGCTTTTAGAATAGGCAAAAAGTTCTTATGTTTGATGTGAGAAAGAGAAAAAATGGGAAGTGTGATGATATTGCTAGAGTGTATTGGCCTGGGTGGCAGGTCCTGGGTCACCGAAGGCTGCGAGGGGCACTGTGTATCTGAATGGTCAGTGATGCACTGAAAGGAAAAGAAATGGTGCAAATGGGGAAGGGAAAAACATAGAAAACACTGTTTTATCTTTTTTTTTTTTCCTGATACTTTTCTCCCCCTGTGACAAGCAATAGGGTGAGTCAGCCTGCTCTAGGAATCTTCCAGAAGATCATTCTTTGAGACAGTGGCCAACACAAGGATCATCTGTATAGGGAGCCCAGGATGTGATGATTCTCAAACCATTAACTTTCCTTTCCCCCAAAATCCCATTTCTGGGCTGAAAGATGCTGTTGTGAGACCTCCACGTGGTTCTGCAAAACAGACAATAAATTTATTTAAACTTAGTTGGAACTAAGCAAGTAAAACAAGCCTTGAGTTTTGAAAAATGTTTCTTTTCTTCCAGAATGCCCATGTCAAATACAAATCATGTGTATGGAACACTTAAAACTTTGGAGAGTGTGACAGGCAAAATGTGCATCAAATCACATTCCATATTCTTCCTCCCAGAACACAAGAGATGCTGTATTTCCCAGAAGCCTTGCAGTTAGCAGGGCCATGGACTAACTCTGGGAAATTGACTGAGTCACTGATGGGTGGAGACAAAAAGTTCTTTCACAATTCTTTTGTCCTCCTCTCTTCCCCTGCCCTGGTCACTGGTGTGCTGGGGTTCCAGGGTGACTCTGCAGAGAAGACCCCACCCCCCACTCTTGCCAGCCTTCCTTGGACAGGGAACAAGAGTTAGAAACAACTTTCGTTGTGTTTAGTCCCTAAGATTTTGTTTAATTGAGCCCATCCTGACTAATACAGCTAGTCGACATTTTATACAAAATAATTACTATGATTTCCTCTTTTAAAAAAATATTAGAATCATACATACAAAAGAGAAAACTTTTTTGAATTGGGGGATAATGAGAGTTTCTGCAATGGTCCTCCACTGACCCACTTAAAATACTATTTGTTTTGTATTTTTAATATTTTTAATTATTTCTATTTATTTTCAACATCGGAAAGTTTTCAAAAGCTTGGCAGAGTGTAAATAAATCTGAAGTGCAAAATAAACATTATTGACAAATAAGAAATACAGTAAGGTTTGTGTCCATATATATACATATGTGCATTTGTATGTATGAGCATATATATGTATATAGATATATATACAAAATTATGATTTAACAAAAAAATATATGGAAAGTGGTAGGTATATCTAATTCAACAATTTTTAACCTTTCCAAATCCTTATTTATTTTATATCATAGTTCTACATAGAAAATTTATAAAATGCATCAAATAAAAAGATGAGACTTCTCAAAAAGTAGCTAATAAAAAAGAACTATATATTTTTTCCAAAATATAATATAATATTTTTATCCTATAAAGCAAGAGTCAACAAATTTTTCCTGAAAAGGCCAAGAAAGTAAGTATTTTAGGTTTTGTGGGTCACATATAGTCGTTGTCACATATTCTTCCTTAGTGTGTATACAGGGGCGTGTGTGTGTGTGTGTGCGTGCGTGTGTGTAAAAATGCAGAAACCTTTCTTAGCACCCAACAAACAAAAAGAGGTCAAGGGTCAGATTTGGCCCACAGGCTGCAGTTTGCCCTTCCTACTCTAAAAAGTTTACTTCATTAACAGTTACAATAACACTACCATAGCACTTTTCTTTTGAAGTCATCATTTCAAGGAAAAGACAAATGCCTCAATGAGTTTGAAAATTGCTGAATTTCTCTGGGTATTCACATTCACAAATCTCTCCATTCCCATGCAAAGCTATCCTTTTGTCCAAAGATGAGCTCCTTATCTTTCATTTGGCTACTGTGAGGGTATGGATGTTAGTTCACAATTATTACTAAATAATCACATTCCAGAATGAACACTTAACAATACCCTAATTTGACAAGTACGCTTTGGTTCAGTCTCTCCCTAAACTCCCAGAAGAATCCAAGTTTCCAATTCTTGTGTTTATTCAAACCACCTCCTCATCTGGATGTTTCTTTATAGAAATTCCTTATCATTTTAGACTTTGTGCTTCCAAAGGTGTAGTGCCTTAAACACTGTTTGGAGATAACGTTCTTCTATTCAATTAACTGAAATGCAATTGTCAGTAGATGTTTGGCTTATTCCCTGAATGACTTTTTACTCTGTTACCTAGTATAATGTTAAAATATGTGTCTGTGCAAAATCTAGTGTATCTGGGAAACACTAAATGCCCGAAAGCAATGGAGAAAAAAAATAAGGGTATCTCTGGATCCACGATTGTGAAGGGAATCTTGCCTGGCTCCTGATCCCAGCACACCTCTGTGGCAACTTCAGAAAGGCCTCATTTGACCCATCATCAGTATCTGGTTCTCTCCTGTGGAGCACGAGACTCTTGCAGCCTCTTACAGGTATGGGAGCAGAGCATAAACAAGCACACAGCTCTTCTGTGAATCTCTAGGGGGGCTGTTACATTGGAGGAATCCACATCTACCAGTGAGGGCAGAATCTCCCTGACAGCTTTTATTCTGGAAATAAACTTTCCACATCAGTTTTTAGGAAAGTGAGTCATGAAGAAAAGAGCACTGGCCGGGATTCATACTGACAAAGATTTAAATCCTAGTTCCCCCATTTATCAGCTGTATGACCTTGGGCAAAAAACTTCATCTTTATCAGTCATGATTTTTTTCCATCTACATGGATAATAATTCCTATCTTAAATGTTGTTAAGAATATTAAATTAAATAATGCACACAGGGAAGCTGGCACAAGGCAGATGCTCATTAAATAGTGGCTACGATTTTACGCACAATCCCTTGAAGACGTTGGGATAGTCTAGCATCTTCTTGGAGCTTATATAAAGTGAAGACTGATTAAGTAACAAGCCTTCTTGTACTGTAATATGTCACCCAAGTCAAGATCACATTGCAAGATAGAAAGAAATTATTTTATAAGACTCTTCTGTTTTAATTAAGATGTATTATTAATGGTTTCCCTTCTGTCTTTAATCTGGTCTTCATAACTTGGGATTTCAAGAATATCAGTTAGCTTGAACCATTATTTGGAGTTCTTGGATCCTAAACCCAAATAGATTTTATTGGGAGAAGATATTTTGCTCCCCTTCAGTTTAATAAACATCGCTTTTTCAAAAATACTGAGGAGATATTGAGGATGCTGGCCCTTTATCCATTGGGTTGACTCATGCTGAGTAGAGAAAGGTGGATTTCTCCAAGAAATAAGATTTCCTAGCCAATCTGCCTGGCTATTCCATCCAGGCCCATTCCTGCCAGGCCTTTGCTACCTCCAATGCCTTTTAGTACCTTCAAGAACCTCTAAAAACGAACCACTTGGTATACTCAAAACAAGCCTACAAGATCATCTAGTGGCTGCCTTGGTAAAAAATAGTAATAAATATTACTGTAATAGTATTAACAATAATAATAGAAACAATTTTAACCTAGTGCTTATTATGGCATGTACTTTACAAGAATTATCTCATCTTATATTTACAACAACTTTATTTTTATTTTCACTCAGTTCAGCACTATGCTTAATCTTTAATTTGCACTGGATCTCCTGGTAGAACTCTTGAGTAAGGCCATGACAAAACCTAAGGCCTCGGCAGCCCCTTCTCTGAAATTCCTGGACTCTGATGGCACCTTAAGCTACATCCAGAATCACTACTCTCCCACCCACCTGAACACAAATGTCATCCTTGACCAAGGTCTTCCCAATCTCAGATGTGACAATGGTAGCTTAAGACAAGACACAGATCACAGTGCCATTTTGAAAAGAGTGACATAGACACTTGACTGTCCCTTCAAAGGCTTTTTCTTTACCACTATAAAGTGGCTGAAGTGGTTAGTGAAGAAAGTAGAAAGTGAAGTGGTTAGATTAGTTTTTACACTGTTTAAGCTTTTGTCTGTTGTCTAGACTCTTTGCCTAGACTGGGAAAACAAAGCAAAGGAAAGCATGACAAGGGCTCTAACCTTGGCAGAGGTCTGCAGGAACTGGGGCTGAGTGCTGGAGACAGTAGAGCTGACCCTTGATGACAATGGTTTTGCAAAAACAAGTAGAAGTCTGGATCACTTCTGGAAAAAGTAAGAAAGAAGTTTTGCTATACGTGGATCCTCAGTCAAAGGTGTGCAACAGTAATTAGGTAAGACAAAAAGAGTGGATTTGGAACCTGGAGGCTGATAGTATGTCTTGATGACACAAAAAGTCAAGTGGACTTCTTTATATAGTACCTGCAAAAGAATATACGGGTGGTGGTAACTTGCTTCTAAGACAGTGAAGCCACTTACGTAGTTAGAAGGGTTACACTCCTATTGTGTATGATTGAAGACCTTGCCACTGCCAAATTTACTTGAAGGATTACTTCCTGTTCTTACAGGTTGTCTCCTGCTAACAGAACAATGAAGATCAAATGCCACTTCTGCAGAGAGCAGACATAAGATCATCAGCTTTTCCTTGACTATAGGGGTCTCTCGTGTTCCCGAAGAGATTTCTCTTAGGCAACGTCTCAACTCAAGTATGTAGGGACTTAGCAATACCCCCAAGTTCTTCTATCAAAACATGGGAAACAGGGGCATATATCAAGAAAAGACATCAGAAATAACCCAGGGTAGCCCATCAGTGTCTGAGATGGATATGCCAGCCACTCTAATAATATTCCGGGAACACTCTTTGTGTAAAGCTGTGATCAAGACTCTTTTCTCTAACTCACCAAGAAGGACAATAAATACTGTGTTTTTGACATGGAAAATGCCAAAATACCAGGTACTCCCTGCTTGAAATAAGATGTTTCCATATAGGCTTTTTTTTTTTTTTTTTTTGAGGAAGGTTAGCCCTGAGCTAACATCTGCTGTCAATCCTCCTCTTTTTGCTGAGAAAGACTGGCCCTGAGTTAATATCTATGCCCATCTTCCTCTACTTTATATGTGGGACGCCTGCCATAGCAGGGCTTGATAAGCAGAGAGTAGGTCCACACCAGGGTCTGCTGCCAAAGCAGAATGCACAAACTTAACCACTATACCACCGAGTCAGCCCCTGCACATAGTCAGCATGGCTTGACGAGAAGTGCGTAGGTCTACACCCGGGATCCGAACCGGTGAACCCTGGGCTGCTGAAGCAGAATGTGCGGACTTAACCACTGCGTCACTGGGCGGGCCCCTGGCTTTTTTTTAACATACGTCAAATTAGGAAACAGCAATGCTTTTACCAGATTTCTACATTGCGCTTTTTCAAGGAAAATTCTATGTCGGTTCCAAAAAATTTTATCATTTCCTCTTCATTATTATACAAACAAGTTTCTATTAAAGTCATAATTGTCTTTAATTTCAGGCACCATTTAAAATCTCATGAACACAGATGCTTGTTTTGGTATTAAGAAAAGAACAAGATTCAAACCTACTTCTTTTCTGTTGTGCTAAATTTGTGCTAAGAATGTAACATAGCCTCCAGTTACCGCCTGGAACTATCAGGAGTCAAAACTTGCTAAAGCCTAGAAATTGAGAATATAAACAAAATAATGGTGGAGGCACCTACAGAGTTCATCAGATCCCCAAATTAAACCATCCTATTCAGGAAGCCTTCCAGAGCAGGCAGTTTTAAGTTATTTTGGAATTTAACTTCCTGACGTGCTGCGAAGTTCTTCCTTCTAACTAGCACAAATCCTTCTTGCTGCAGTTTCAGCTCACCTCCTGCAGCTTGATTCTTCATGATCAGGAAGAACAGCTGGTCCCCATCATCCTTACAATAACCATTCGTATTCCCAAAGTTATATCACCCTTGGGTTTCCTCTTCTGGAGGCTAAAAAGCCCAGTTCCTTTAACCTTTCCTCAGAGGTCCTATTTTTCAGCCATTTCTTCATTTTTGTTGATTGCCTCTGGACTCTCTCCAAACTCTATATCTTCTGTCAGCAGTGCTTCTCTCAAACTAGAACAGGACTTCGTGATCGAAGGCCTTGTCACTGCCAAATATACTGGAAAGGTTACTTCCTGTTCTTACAGGTTGGCTTCAGTGAATAGAACAATCAAGATCAAAAGCCAGACCCTCAAAAAACCTTGAGCTGCCATTCTATTCCTACCGCTACCTCCACCCTCTGCCCTCACACAACATCAAGAGGGAATGCATTTCTGCAGTAGGGATATCACAAAATGGAGCAAGTCAGCCTTCAGAGACATACCACCTATGCATCCAGCATTTTTCCTTTCACCATGCTGTTGCCCACAGCTGCTGTGCCATTTTATATTCCCACCAGCAAGGCATGAGAATTCTAATTTCTCTACATCTGCATCAACATTGGTTATTTTCTGTTTTTTTTTTTTTTTTTTAATAATAGCCATCCATCCTAATGGGTATAAACTGGTATGTCGTGGCTTTGATTTGCATTTCCCTAATGATTAGGGATGTTGAGCATCTTTTCATGTGCTTATTGGCTATTATATATCTTCTTTGGAGAAATGTCTATTCAAGTCCTTTGCCCATTTTGAATTGGATTGTTTGTTTTGATGTTATTGAATGAAGGTCTTCATATATTCTAGATATTAATCCTTTATCAGATACATGATTGGCAAATATTTCATCCCATTCTTTGGGTTGTCTTTTCACTTTTTTGATAGCGACCTTTGATACACAAAAGTTTCTAATTTTGATGAAGTCCAAGTTATCTATTTTTTTTTCTTTTGTTGCCTGTGCTTCTGGTGCTATAGCCAAGAAATCATTGCCAAATACAATGCCATGAAGATTCTCCATCTAAGAGTTTTACAGTTTTAGCTCTTACTTTTAGGTGTTTGATTCATATTGAGTAAATTTTTGAATTTGGTGTAAGGTAAGGGTCCAACGTCATTCTTTTCATGTAGATATCCAGTTTTCCCAGCACCATTTGTGAAAAGACTGTCCTTTCCCCACTGTGTCAATATTTTTAAAATTTTTGTCATTCTGAATTGTCTGTACT
The DNA here is from genome assembly GCF_021613505.1 of Equus quagga. Taxonomy (NCBI): domain Eukaryota; kingdom Metazoa; phylum Chordata; class Mammalia; order Perissodactyla; family Equidae; genus Equus; species Equus quagga. Next base: position 98,310,458 of record NC_060270.1, on the reverse strand, counting down.
GGTAACACTTTGTGGTTTTTATTTTCATTTACCTGGCTAATAACGATGAACATTTTTAAATGTTTCTATAGGTCATTCTTATGTCTGCCTTTGGAATTTCCTGTTCAATTCTTTTGTCCATTATTTTATTGGGTTCTTTGGATTGTAGGACTTACATATATGTTCTGGGCACAACTCTTTTTTCAGATACAAATGTTACGCATATTTTCTGAGGCTTGTTATTAATTTTTTTAATGGTGTCTTTTAATGGGCACTTTTAACTTTGATCACATTCATTTTATGTATTTTTTTTAGTTTGTGGATAGGGTTTTCTGGATCCAGTTCTTAGTAATCTTTGTTTGCTACATGGTCAAAAAGATTTTCTCCCATGTTTTCTACAAGAAGCTGTATAGCTTTACATTTCATATTTAGGTCTATGATTTATTTTGAATTAATTTTCTATATGGTATGAGGTGAATGGAGGTTCATTTTTTTCCCATGTAAGTGACTGGTTTGCCTTTCTCCACTGAATTGTTCAGATTTCTTGGTCAAAAGTAATTGACCATAGAAGTGCGTGGTCATTTTTTGGACCCTCTATTCTTCTCAATTATTTTTTTCTATCCTTTATTGCTGTACCACACTAGCTTGATTACTATAGCTTGAGTACAATGAGTATTGAAATTAGGCAGATAAAAGTGCTCAAACTTAGTTCTTTTCTAACACTTTTTGGCTACTCTGGGTTCTTTTAAAGTCCATATAGATTTTAGAATCACCATGACAATTTCTACCAAAAATCTTTCTAGATTTCGATTGGGAATGCATTGAACCTATAGATCAATTTGAGGAAAATTTATTTCCTAACAATATTATTTTGTGAACCATGGTCATGATATATCTCTGTATTTATGTAAGTATTTAATTTGTCTCGGCAATGTTTTGTTATTTTCAGTGTACTGGTCTTAAATATATTTGTTGATTTTCCAAGTATATCATGGGATTTTTTCAAGCTATTGTGAATGGCATCTTTCAAATATTATTTTTCAATTGTAAATTATAAGTATAGGAAAATACAGCTAATTTTTGTACATTGACCTTTACGCAGAGTAAGTACTGGAGATGAGGTAGCTGTGCACAGAAACAGCTCCAGAAGTCTTAACAGGGTCCCATTGCTTCTATGGCTGAATACTAAGCTATGAGTACTTAGGGTTGTGAAAATTAATAAACAGAAACCCAATTTAAAATGGAGTCAGGAGGCCAGAAGAGAGAACTCTCACACACATGCCACTCAACACACACTACAGACCCCAACAGAGATGTAGCTTGCATCTCTGTCTGGAAGTGACACTACTTTATTAGCCCAGCAACAGCTCAGCCACTGAGAGACTGCCATAACTCAGCCGATGAAAAGCCACCACACTTCAAATTCCCAGCCTCCGCAAATGGGCTCTTTATTTACAATAGCCCTTTCTAACTTCATTAAAAAAGTTTCTCTCCTTTGTTTCTCTGGATTTGTATGTAGTTTGCCATAGACTGCACGTCCCAAATTGCAATTCTTTGTCATTCTTGAATAAACACATTCTGCTCTAGTAAAAAAACTGGCTATTTATTTGTTTTAGGTCAACAGGGTAAAACTCCACCAGACCAGTCAATGATGTACCAAATAGTAATAAGGTGAATTAACCTATATATATATATATAGCTTTTGGGTTTTTTTCTTTGTTTTCTGCAAGTAACTTAACTGCCTGCCAAAAATACTTCAATATTATTTAAAGGTAAACAACACAATCCAGACACTCAAAATTTTAACACTGACAATGCCCAACATTCAACCAAAAATTTCTAAAAACAGGAAGAAGCAGAAAAATGTGGTCTATAAAAAGAAGGAAAGAAATAGAAAGAAACAAAAATTAGAAATATAATGGAATTAGCACAGAAAAACTTTGAAAATTCCAAAAAGATTTAAAGAAAAGCATAAAAGTAAATGAGGATTGAAAAGGAGGATATTTTAAAAACAAACAAATGGAGACTCTAGAATGAAGGTAAAATCAAATTGAACACATAACAATAGAAATTTTCATGTTCAATATTGTAATTTTTTATTTCTAGAATTTCCAGTTGGTTTTTTTAAGTGTTTCCATTTTTAGGTTGAGATTCTCTATTTGTACCCTCATTATATTTGCATTTTTTCTTTGAAACTTTGACTATATTAATACTAGCTCTTTTAAGTACTTGACTGCTATTTTTATCATCTCTGTCTTTCTAGTATGTTTCTATGGGTTATGGGTCACGCTTTCCTCCTTCTTTTCATGCTTAGTAAAATTTTATTGAGTGCTGAACATTATGAACATTACACTATTGAGTAGTTAATTTACTTCTAGATCAGCTCAATCCTTCTAAGGCTTATTTGTAAGATTTGTTATGGTAGGTCTAGAATAGCCTTTTCTCTAGGTCTAATATAGCTGCAGTACTAAGGAATGACATTTCTGGGGTCTCTACTGAATGCCCCAGGCATTCAATAATGTCTCTGCACTCTGGCTATATGGAACTTAAACATTGCTTTGTTCTGGTGGTTCTTTTCTTGGCAATTGTTCTCTCCTTAGTAGTTGTTCTTTGACCTATCTTGTGGAGTCTTGCCTTATGTATGATCACCATGGTATTACGCCAAAACTCAAGAAACCGTTATACAAGTTTTCGGGGTTTCTTCTCTGCCTAGCTCTTTTCCCCTGCTATTCTGCCCCCAAATTCCAACCGCTTCGGGAGCCCTGAACATTGATCCCTGTCTACTCAATTCAGTGAGACTGCCATGCTCTGAGCTCTTCTCCCCTGTATTGCAGGCTAGAAAATGCCTCCAGGTAGAAAATAGGAGCAGTCATGGCATTCATATTTCTTATTTCCCTTCCCTCATGGATTACAGTCCTGTACTTCCTTGTTTCCAACATACAAAACTGATAATTTCACATACATTTGCCATGTTTTACATTTATTTACACTGGGAAGCTGTCTCCTTTTAGTTATATGACTTGATGAATAAGTGTCTATACCCAGTTTTCAGATACTTCTATTGTGTACTTGGACTGCCTTTTATTTGCTTTCCAGTAAATTTGAAAAGTACTTTGCCCTGACTTCATGGTTTTCCCTCCAGTTCTGTATATAATTCCTCTCTTTGAGATGAGCCACGTTGTTGAGAAAACAGATTATAGAAAACCCAAAGTGGTTTTTTTTGGTGAAAGTACAATTATTTACCTCTGTGCAACTTTATTTGCTACTGTTGGTCTACAGTTATGAAAACGGGGCCAAGTAGAATAGTGGCCATCTATCCACAGTTCTCACTTGCCTCTGCAAATCAGGGGGACTTCCCCTACTTTGGAGAAAAACTATAATGCAATCAAGAAGTCAGAAGAGGAATGAGAGGGAGGTAAGCCTGTACACTCTTCCTCTTTTAGTCCTGCCTGTATATTCTTGGATTGAAATTTATTTGCCAGCTAAAATTGTTTAATTCCCATCTCTTCCATGGCATTCCCACAATTCCAGTTCTAGTCTCTTGAAATTAGGGGAAATTAGTGTGTTCCTGTACTAATTCTCTACTTTCTCCTGACGGGAAATTTTGTGTTATGCAAAAGTCTCTTTCTTCATTTTAAACTGTATCTGCTAGAATTTTTAGAAGTTTGTTAGATCATTCCTGTATTTAAGAACTGATTTCTAGGGGCCACCTGATGGCATAGTGGTTCGGTTCTCTTGTTCCACTTTGGTAGACCAGGATTCGTGGGTTTGGATCCTGGGTACGGACTTACACATCACTCATCAAGCCATGCTGAGGCAGCATCCCACATACAAAGTGGAGGAAGATTGACACAGATGTTAGCTCAGGGCCAATCTTCTCCACCAAAAAAACAAAAGAGAGAGAGAGAGAATTGACTTCTATACTGTGGTAGTTATGCAGCTGCTCACCAAATATTTCCAGCTCCCTTCCTTCCTTCCAGTGCCATGGTGGAATTGCACTTTCTTTAAACTGCTTCTTTGGAATTTATCCTTCTCCAAGTGACCGACTTTGACAAATGAATTGAACAAGGAAGTGATAAGTATCATTTCCAGGCAAAAGCTTTAAAAGCCAGTGCACCATTCGATATGTTCCTTTCCTTTCCATGGTTTTGTTGAAGCACATATTGAGATGAAACATGTATCTGTCTCAGTCATTGAGTACAGCCCCCACCACCACCAGTTATAGACACCTAGCTGAGTTAGACGTACGGTGTGATTGAGAATTAAACCGCCGTTGCGTTAAGTCATTAAAAACCTGGAGTTGTTTGCTACAGAAGCATTACCTAACCATTCTTCGATAAAACACCAACTCTCATTTTCCTTCTGAGTCATCACTTTGGCTGATCTTTTAAGTAGCAGACTTTTAAAGTGTGTTCTTATGCCATCTTTGCTGGAAGTCTAATGTGTGTTTATATGTGTGTATATAGTATGTCATTTTATGTATTATATATATATATATCATATATATTCAAATGACAATCAGTCTCAACCATAAACCTGAGGAGAGGAGAAATGTAGTACTTTCTTAAAAAAAATTCCACATGAGTCATTAATTTTGAGAAGTGATGATTATCCACTTGGACATCCCAGATGACCAGATTTGCATTTTGAAGTATTAAACCTTCTATCGGGATGACCCTAGGCATCCCAAAGGTTAATCATCAGAAGGCCATATTCAGAGGGTTTGATGGCTGTCATTAGGATAAGATACTGTAGGCCATCTGAGGAAAAAAAATTAACTTGCAAACTGAAATAATATAAATTTGACCCAAATGGGGAACAAAAATTTCATACCCAGAAAAAAGACCCTAGAGCAAAAGTAATTTATAGTTGAGTGCTACTTCCTGCTCACTTTGATGTGGCCAGTGCTTTTTCTTTTTTAAGTACAGTCCATCAAATAGGTATTTTATCACAAAATTGAAAGAAGTTCTTACATATTTGTAATTCAATAGCATGAGATGACTTGAGAGAAAAATCAATAAGCATTGTTTGGCCATAGAAGGAAAAGAAGCCCAGTACTCAATAGGAGACAGAATATTATGTCGGTTAATAGCATGGACACTGGTAGCAGACTGTCTACTTTCAACCCTGTTAGCTTTGTGACCCTGGATAAATTACTTAACCTCTCTGAGATTCATCTCTAAAATGGGAATACTACCAGTATTTACGTGACAGTGCTGTTGTATAGATTCAATAAAATAAGGCATCTCAAGTGCTGAGACTGATGACTGGTACATAGTCAAATTATTTCATTTCAATAAAAATTAGAGATCATTATTATTATTTTGAATCTAGGTCTTCCCATCCTTTATGAATATGTTTTTAAAATTCTATGAAATTCTTTATTGATTTTCCCAAATCTGCAACTTGGCCAGTCCGTTATTTTGCACCCTCATGTCTGTGTACCCCTAGTCATAGATTCTTAAGATATTATTAAGTCATATATAGCATGTATTCCAACCACCTCATTATACCAGTAAAGGAAGTGAGGCTCCCTCAAAATAAATTTATCCACTATATTTGTTTTACAAATTATTAATGTTTTTGAATATCTCTATCATATATACAATTGCCTGGTAGTAAGTATTTGTTTTACAATTACTTGGATCAATCATATATACCAATATTTTATGAACACAAAGAAGATGATTTTAACCTAAAAGGCCCAGGAGTCTTTACTGGGTTGACTTTTAATTTTGATAACCTGTTTTGTATGAGCATGTATCTTTGGCATATGCTTGGGTAAGTTTTATTGTGGGTTCACTTGCTTTTTCACATTTTGTTTCTAAATATCCATAAATAGGCTAAAAGTATGATATAGTACTTTGTAAACTACTTTTTGTGCCTAGCAATTTGTCTGTAGCTCAGGAATTCTTTTCTAAAATACACTACTATGAAAAGACACTACATAGCCCATACATTTTCAAAGGTTAAGGAGAGATAGCTGAACTAGGATTCTGGCCCTGTACATTCCCCAAGACTGGATTTCAGTCTAGAGATGACTGCAAAGAAAGAATACCCAAAGTAGCTAATATTCATCTCTTATGCTTCAATTCCTCAGAAAGCCAACTCTTTCCCTCTAAGCTAAACCACAAAAATTCTATTGTGTCTGTCATTGTTTTGAGCATCTCCAGATATCAGCTATGATATTCAGATTCCAAATAAGGTAACAAGATCTAAATCTAGTAGTTTCACTCAACAAACATTTATAAGTCTACTGTACGTCAGGCACTGCACTGAGTGCTAGGGATACAAAGGTGAGAGCACATGTATCTGCCTTTGAGGACCTTATCATCCAGCATTTGGAGCTTGACAACTATGTAAAAAATAATCTGATGCGATGATTATTCAAAATATATCCAAAATCTGACCACTTCCCCAAGCTGTACTACCCTGGTCCTAGCACCACTGCTCCCACCCTGAATTATCACAGTAGCTTCCTTGCTGGTCTGCCTGCCTCTGCCTGGTCTACCCATGACCGTTCTCCTGCACCCCAGATCAATTTCCATACAGAGCTCAGGGTGATAATCTAAAAATGTAAATCAGATCTTGTCATTCCTCTGTTCAGAGGCTTCCCATCTCACTCAAAATGAACGTCCACATGTTTACAAAGGCTCACCAGCCCGTACACCAGCTGGCCAGTTGTTATCTTTTTGATCTTATTTCCTTCTGCTGTCATATTTGTTCCCTTCTCTCCAGCCATACCAAACTTCTGGCTCTTCCTTAAAGATGCCATGCATGGCCCCACCTCAGGGCATTTGCACTTACTGTTTCTTCTATCTGGAATCTCTGCTTCCATATATCCACAGGGCTAGCTTCCTCCTCTTTTTCAGGTCTTTGCTCCAATGTCATTTTCTCAGGTATTGCCTAACTGTCCCATATAAAATGTCAGTGCCCTCCTCTGCATCCCTCACTTCCCATCCCTCTAACACTGCTTCATTTGTCTTCATAGTATTTATCACCATCAAACATATTATGAATTTACCTGTATAGTTATTGTCCTTCTCCCCGCAGTAGAACATAAGCTCCACAAAGGCAGGGTTTTTGCCTGTTTTGTACAATGCAGTACCACCCAAAATAGCGTTGGACACAGAAGAGACATACAATAAATATTTACTGAGGGAGTAAACGGTAACTCTAAGCACCTAACCCTTAGGATCAACTCTGAGTCAATGAGAACTAAGCTGATCCATATTGTGGAAGCCCCATGAAGACAGTGGTGTCTATCAGACTATTTGATCTATTGCATACAGTAGAGTAGAGGATGATCAAGAACAGGAAAGAGTGTATTCCACTAGTGGCTAAATCAATGGGTAACATAGCCGATTTTACCTCCCATGATGGAGATTTGTATGTCATTCACTTTTTATGCACAGATGTAGGTGGCCCCAGTTGTTGCAGACACTCACTTGGGATAGAAAACGTTTGAGGCCAGCTACAGTCTCAAATCTTGGCTGCTACAAAATTGCTAGTAGAACCCTCTCAGGCTGCCTTGGACAGTTCAGCAGGGGTGCCTCCGCTCTGCACTCAACACTACTCAGCTTTTCATGCAATAACTAAACATACTTAACAACCCCAAAAGTCAGATAATACTTGCAAGTCATTAAAATAGGAACGGGACCGTGCCTCATTAATATAGGACGTATATTTCATAGATCATATGACAACTCACCCCCAACAATATTTGGGTTTTCCTCTGGCATAGAACAAAGCCTGAGAAAGGAGTATATTGGGTTGTACATCACTTTTTCACGGTATTTTCGTAATTTTATTCCTTTGAAATGAAATAATAAATTCCATAATAATATTCCTTGCTATTTTAAAAGTTGTGCACACATATATTTCAACTCTTCCAATATCCCTATGGGATTAGTTATTTCTATTCCTATTTTAACTGAGGATTTTGTTTCTTAGAAAAGTTAAATAACTTGTTACATCCCTGGTAGACAACTAAAGAGAAGGTTCACTGATGCTAATACCCCGGTTTCTCGCCATCACCTTTCCACTTCAGGATGCCTAGAGAGCTCATTCCCAGCCCCCACCAAGCATAAAGGCGACCCCACCTCACCATTTCCCAAGGACCTGTGGCATCCTGGCTTATCAAAAGAATTAATTCACTTCCCTGCATTGAAAAGGCCTGTTTGAAGAAGTCGGCTCCATATCTGATTGGAAGAGCCTTGGGAAAAGTCTAATCTTCAGTGACCTTTAGGAAAATCCCAACTTTCTAAGCCAAAAGACCCTGAACCAAAAGCCAATTTGCTCCCCTTACCCACAGCCGTCAGTTTTACAAGCAGCCCACTCTCTTTTAATATCCTCCCTGGGCACCACCTGACACTCAGGCTCGCAATGCAGAGAACCTAAGACTGGCCAGGCAGGAGGAGAGAGTGCAGAGGGATTAAAAAGTACCCTGCTCAGGACTTGAAAGTTTGTAAAGAAAGTACTGAACACAGACTTCCCATAGTATCAAAAGGAAAATTTATGCATCGCCTTTGAGTTCAACTTCTCCATTAAAGCTTTTTCCTTATAATCTAGGGAGTTCTTATCTTGGTGACTTATGATGTTATGGAGGGGCTCATGCATGGAAAATGTCAATAGAAATAGTAACTCGGGAAGGGAAGGGCCTCCTAATTAGTCCCCATTTAGATTTTATGATGGCTTTGAGATCTGCTCATCCTGACAGTGCGCACTGTGGTTACATATTGTTCTAGCCTGAGGGAACCATAGGAAAATCCAGATTTATTGTACCTATCATACCAGCATATTTCATTTGCCATTATGAGCAGCCATCTCGCAATGATGCAGGAGTATTTATTACAGATTAAATTGTAGGACCTGGATGGTTTAGTGAGGTTCTTGAGGTATCATTTATGTCATTAACTGGCTCATTATCAGATCTGCAAATCTCCATTCTTTTCTGAGCCTTCTGTTTGAGCGCCGAGGCTTTGGGGCTTGGGCAGCTTCCGGGCTGTATTTTGTGGTGGCGTGGGCATGAAATTTAAATACAGACAAAGCAAGTCGCTTGCATCACCGCCTCCCCCGCCCCCCGTGTTGTTGTTTTACCTGATTTCCTGGCAGGTAGTGGCAAATGCCGCTTTAGTGCTATTTGCTATTTAGTGCTAGTGGGGGTCGGGGCGCAAGGTTATTGTCTATGGGGCTGCTCAATTCTGGCCAGGCGCTGGTGTGTATGGAGGAGCATGGGGGTGGCGGGGAGTGAGTTTTGAGCTGCAGGATTCAGGGGATTTATTTTCAGAGGTGGCTAACGCTAATTAGGTTAGGAGTGCCCGGCTGCTTTAGAAAGACGGAGCCTCCAATTTTTCTTCTCTGATAAATAACCCCTAGTTTGAAAACCAGGAAGAGAGAGGAGAGTGTGTGAAATTTAATTGTGGTTATTTAAGAAGTTAGCTGCTCTTCTGGGCAGATTATCTGCGGCGAGGGGGTTCCGTTTTCATGTCCCGGTGCCTCTGGGACTGCATTTTAATTCTACCTGGGAAGCTGAGCGGAGAGGATTCACTGATAGTCGATTATAATTTTTTTTTTTTTTTTTTTAGGATAACGGAATATTCCTGCCTAAAACAGTCTGGCGAGCATTTTCAGGAAGGAATACCCGGACCATAGTGTTTACCCCCTACCTCTCTTCTCTGGTTTAGTTCTTCTATTTGCATTTATTGTTTGACTCAAAGTAAGGGTTCTGTGTTGTTGGTATCTGCCCTATTTACTCTTCTATATTGCTTTTTCATAAAATCCAGGGAATGGCATTTAAGTTGCTGTGTTCTTTGCTATTAAAATACTCTCCATTCGGGCACAAAAGTACCTGAAGAAATGCTGAACTCAAATTCATAGACTATGTGGGAGAGAAAAGCCTTGTGATTTAATTGTTGAGTATAATTAATTCACTGCGTAAACAATAGTTGCTGGTAAAGGCGAATTTTCACAAAGGAAAATTACAGGTAGAAGCTATTATGTATTCTTTAAAAAGGATTTGATGTTATATTATAGAACTGAATTTGACACAACAGAATTGATCGACCATTAATATTGGCACAGACTAGTTCTTATAAAATATTACTTTCTTTTCTCATTTATATAGCCATATAAAATAATTTCATTATTGACTAATAATTCAGGAGAAGGTATACAAACTGTTTAAATCTGCAACTATGGTCTAGATCTAACAGGTAATACATTTGAAATGCCATGGTTGATAGGAAATGAATATTGGCGAACATATAGCAAGTGGTCCCTGCCACCCACTGGTTTTAGCACGTGAGCGGTACCCAGAGTCTCCTGAACAGATGCCAAACAGCTACTCCTTTTAATCAGTTCTAACAGGGGGGTTTGCTGAAGGCTTCTCATTTTTACTTGTTGCTTGCAAGTTAGAGTTAATGAAGCAATGTAGAAAGGTCAGAAGGAATCATTTTTACTTTTTGCCACTAAGCAGGATAATTTCGAGGCTTGATAACGATCTTATTCCCTCTATATTTTTGTAGCAAGAACAAACTGCCCAGCTCTGAGGAGAACCTGTCACTTTTACTAAGCACAATTTGGTAACAAGAATTATATAACTTCTAATTTGCCCTTCTTCATATTCAGTGTCTTTCTCACATATTATTTTGAGACAGAGAGAGATTTCAGGACAAATAGTGTGCAGTAATTATTTGCCACCCATCCACATCTTGCAAAGTGAAATTAGTTTGACTCCAGGAGTTTGGATGCTTTTTTTTTTTTTTTAGTTATGTCTTATTTTTCTCCAGAGTTTAAATAATTTGTAATTATTTCTAATTTGTCTCTCATAAGCATCATAAAATTCTATAACTTCTGTAAAGAAACATATTTAGGCCTCAGTTCCTTGCGCCTACCTGCCCCACCTAAATCTTTAAACTAAGCACTGTCACTTGTAAGTAGAATTTAGAAGAATATGCAAAATTTCTGTTAACTGTTGATTTTTGTTCAGGTTCCCTTAATGACACTCTTATTATTTATTACGTCAACCTTTTCATAAGAGTTGAGTATTGGAACTGGAATAAAGAGCTGATCAGAGAATTACCCTTAAAAGAACATAAACGTTTAGATTTAAGAATCATTTTTCACTAAACATTAATGACATCGTCTTATATCAAGGCTAATTTTAAAGACTTCCTATTTTTAAACAAATGCGGTATTTAAGAGAAACATCCATAAGCACAACTGCGTGTAATATTGTTTATGTAGTCCGTTGATAAGTGTGGTAAGCAGATTATAATTATATACGTGTGTATATATGTATGTGTATGTGTAACATCGTACCTGAATGGATAGCCAATTAAGCAGAGCCAGCACTAAATGAGTCGTCTGGTATTCACTGTATACTATAGGCACCCTTGAATAAATAAAATCTGTGCTGTTGTAAATAGGTTCCTTGAAATAAGAGATTCTTATTTGAGGCTTCTTTGTAATGCTCCTCTCAACAATCTTCTTGCTTGGTCTTTTGCATTATAGTCTTAATATTGAGCTTGCTCATTAATCTCCATCCTTTTTTAGGTTAGTCTAGGCTGTTCTTGGAGCTGTAGTACTCACTGGGTTGCCGTAGGAACAAGAGATCCGAGTAAATATGCTTATGGAGAAGAAATGACTACTAATTAAATGTGAATAGCATTTATAAACTACCTAGTTCTCACAAAATGCAGAACATAATATGCTTTGATGTACTTCATTAGTAAAAGGCACCTATATTTTTTAAATATATACTAGCAGAGAAAACCAAATTTTAATGCAAAAATGATCTTTACGTGGTTTCGTTTTTCTGCTGACTATAAATCCTATAATTTAATGCAGGTATCTTTTTACTGCATTTACATGGCAGAGGAAGACATTTGGTTGGCCTGTGAAAGTGCTGGAAACCTTTACTATTCCCTCACCAAAATGTAATTCCTTTTTTATTGTTGGAAGTATAGTTTTTCCATTACCTTTTAGACAAAAAGAAACTGGCTTATAATGTCCACACCGAATCTAGGTAGGTAATATTTTCACATCACACAGAGTGCTGTGGTCTTCAGTGCATATTGCCTAGAAAATCGAGACTTTGTTTTGAAACTACAAAGCAAGGATTCGGTCACGGGTAGCTTTAGTTTTGCTTTGTTTAATGCTAAAAAGCACCTCTCACCCTTTCCAAGATGTTAAGTCCCCAACTTCATTATCATTCTGTATGTCACAGCGGATGACCTAATCAGGCTTCTCCTTCTGATTCTGCAATTCAGGATACAGTCATCTTTTCCAACATTTTGTCTTTTCCTTTGAGAAGCTGAGAGTTTGGGATTGACTTATTTCCAAACAGCTGATAAATAACTGGTCCACAGCACTCTGGCCTAAGCTGGTTATTGCAAGCCCTATCTACAGTTCCAGGACAGACAAGCCATTAAGTTAAATGGGCCGTGGGCATAGTTATGTTAACTTCTAGGTTAACTGAGGGAACTAGCATCGTTTGATTATTGTTTTCTAAAGATCTCTCTTCTCAGAACGACCACCCAAATTTCTGACTGGCAGAATATCAAAGAAAAATAAATTTCACAGTTTTTTGAAAAAGTGTCTTGACCGACCTACTTTATATTTCCCTTTGTTCTAATACATATACATATATATTTAACAAAAGAAAATGTTCAGGCTTGTGTGCCCTCTTTAATCAGAGCAAGAGGTGCTGTGTCACAATGACAAGCCTGGGTGACAGTTAGGGAGTTTTCTTTTCATGTGACCGCGTGGAATCAGCCCTGTGGCTTGCGTTATCTGGGCATGACCAGTTGAAGCCGGGAAAGGCAGTAGTCAGTCGGGCTGCCTGCTCTGTGGGTGTGATTAGGGCCACTTTTTCTTTCTGTCGATTTTCAGCAAAGTATTTGTTGCCAAGCTATGTGCCAGGCTGAGGGTAGTCACAGAGATGTCTTGTTTACGTTCTGAACTGGTCTTATTTCTTGAAATAGCTAAACTCTAACTTTTCGCCTCTGTTCTAGAGGAACAAAAATGAATAGGAGGATGCTTAACATTTAGTGAGCACTATAAACTGTTTCTAATGAAAGCTATTTTTGTATAGTGTTTTGCATGAATTGAATTTAAAGCACCATGAATTTAATAATGTCTGATGAATAAATTATAGGCATTTTCTATACCTTCAGTAAGTTAATGTTGTATTTAATTGAATAACGAATTTTAAAAATGATCAATCTTTGAGTAAAATTTGAATCTTCACTTTAGGAATTAAATTTTCCCTCTTAAGTGCTATAGGAAAACCCTTCTAATTCAAAATTACATTACTAGGTGTTAAAGAATTGGCCAGATTATGGAAAGGTGATTCTGCTCACCGAGTAAACCATAGTTTTTGTTGATTTTGTTCGTTTTGTTTTGTTTTGTTTCCTTAACTTAAAAGGAAGGGCATTGCTTAAGTGTACCAGTTAGGTTCTCAATATTAATTGCAACCCATCTATTTGGGGAAGATCATTTTATTCTGGTTCTGATATTCAAAATCTTGCAATCCATGTGTGATTTTGTTTAAATAATAATAAATAATTTTCACTGAGCATTTGCTATGTACCAAGAACTATGTGAAACGCTTTGTATGCATTCTTTTTTTTAATCCTCCTCACACCCCATGAAGAGTACAATTACTGCCTCATTTTTCGATGGAGAAGATGAAGCTCAGAAAGATTAAGTAATTTGCTCAAGATGTAAGCGGTAGAGCCAGGATTCAAACCTTAGACAGCCAAATTACAGAGACTCGATGTTTCACCCTTTTCCCATACCTCTTCTTTTCATCTTAACTTCTTTTGCTTTTGTGATGTTTCTCTGCATTAACTCATTCTTTGCAATGTCACATATGCTATCTGTCTACTTTACGTTTCTTTCTCTAGCTATTGTCTATGTACAGTGTGCATAATTCTCTTTTTGTTTAACTGCTATGAATATAGACCTTGGAAAATTGTGGCGCCCTTGAAAACCTTTGCAAAGTATCATGTAATTATTTAGCCCAGTTCTACTTTATAGCCAATTTTCCATTTGCGTGTCTTGAGCAAACTGGAAGCCTTGTGTTTTTAGTGTCAGTTTGCCATTCATGTAGAATTCACATCTTCTTTTAAAGATTATAAAGATATCTTCTTGACGGTATTTCAGGAGATAAAAGTATTCTTGTAAAGGTTGTGGTTGTCCCAAAAGATTGATTTTTACATTAAAAATAAAGTAAAACATTGATTCTTAAATCTATATGGGAATTAAATTATTGATTTGGATTAAGAGCAAACATCAACACTTCCATAATTTATTGCGTCTGAGGTTCCATTTCTCACTTAGAAAATCAAGTTAATCTCTTAGAAAGGCCTTATGCAGGATCCCTTCACATTTACAGAAGTCAAAGCTTATGACACTTTGGGAGTTGTAGTGACTCTTATCTCTAAGCACGACAAAGTACCATAAGTAGCTTGTGCTTTTGCTCACCTTCATTGCCTGATTAGCCCAGCCTCTCATCAGAAGAGTAACATTTCAGGATTGGATTGTAGCCAACTCAACTGTAGCCAACTCAAGACACCAAACTGGGGAATTAATTTTAGAGAACATGTATGTTCCAAAATAATTTAGAGATTTTTTTTACTAATATTGATAACCTGTAATTTTAAAATTTCTTATTTAAAAAAAAGCAGTAAAACACATGTCACAAAACAAAAATGGATTTATTGAGTTCCTCTTCTCAGTAAATGTGATGCCAATAGACAGAGGAGCCACTGAGGGGACGAATACTAGGTTATCACCCCAGCTGCACCTCATTCTAGCCATGTGACGTTATGTAGCCATGTGGCAATTTCCTCCCCATTTAAAAATAGATTTAAACCTATTCTGATGATTATGCAATGTTCTTAGGAAGATCACGTGATATAATATGTGAAAGTTTTTGAAGACTTATGAAGCAATCTATTATTAAATATAAGATCTTATTATTTGAGGTTTTTTATCTTCCTCACATGAGCTAGACTCTGCTAGTCTTTCTTCCAATTCTCAAAGCATGTCCTTATTAATGAAGGATAAGTTTTATCAGAGTGCAATATTCTTATTTTACAGGAGCATGACCATACCGCTGAATTTTACACAGCTTCAGTTTTTCACTCTTGGTCTATGTGTGTTCAATAAACCATTTATAAATATTTAACGACAAAATTATAATTTATCATTATGTCATCTGTGTATATGATAATTATAAGGTAATAATAATTAATAGAAAACATTTGTTGAGGTTGACTGTGTTCTAGGCATTGTGTTATATATGAATATACATTGTTTAATCCTCATAATCGTATGACTATTATTATTTTCTTTTTTACATATCTCAGATTTGAATGCACATCTGACTTCAAAGCCTTTGTTCTTATCATAATTCATACTGCCTCAGTCTCAGAGAATAAAGCCAATTTTTTTTTTTTACAAAGCAGGAATAATACATATATTTCTTGCCCTTAGCAGCAAAAAATTTCTGAAGGCTATACGCTTGCCTCAATTATACTCAAATCCTTGAAATTCCATGGTAGATAGGCCCTCTGAGACATATTCCAAAATATATGATTTCTAGAAAGTCTAACTGTATTCTCACCTTCATATTATCTCCAAAGCATAGTTAAAAACTTTATTCATTGAATTTGAATAAAAATAACTTTTGTCACAGTGGTTGAGTTCTTGCGCTCAGCTCCGGCAGCCTGGGGTTTGTGGATTTGGATCCCAGGTGCAGACCTACACGCCACTCATCAAGCTATGCTGTGGCAGTGTCCTGCATACAAAATAGAGGATGATTGGCACGGATGTTAGCTCAGGCACAATCTTCCTCACCAAAAAAAAGAAAAAATTAATTTTTCACTGGTTCCAAAAATTAAAAAAAGATGAATAGAAATAAAGATTGTCTATTTTTAAGTATATTCAAATTTTATATTCTAGTCTCTAAAGAAAATTACAGAAATGTTCTGAAATACCTTGAATGCTGTCAGTATCATTAAAATATATCTTTAATCATGCAAGATAACAGTTTTGGGGAAAAAAATCACCCAAAGTTTTAAGTTTTAGTAAGTTGATTAAAAAATGTCAACAAACAAGATTTATTGGCTTTTATTTCAATACTTTCATTTCGTAAGTTGGGACACTGAGACCCAGAGGGTAGATTGAATATCCCAGTTATTTCCCTGATAGTTGACCTTATTATATTTCTTGCTACTTGTGTCTTGCATTACTCACCAAGACCACAGATAGACAACTGGCAGTTCAAAAGTGAGATTATATGTTATACTCAATCCAAATATGTAGTATTTCCCCAAATATCTGGAAATTGCTCCCCAAAATGGTGCATGTCATTCAATTATTTGTTTTAGAATGTAACTCTTTTTGCCGGATGAATAAGCAGCTAGATGTTTAATAAGTTCAATAACGCACTAATCATAGAAATAATTCCTTCTGTAATGTTCACCTCAAGAAAACAGCTCCCCAATATATGAAATTTTTGAGTAAACATTTAGTGTAACAGTAAAATTTAAAAACAATTGTGTTTCCATCTAAAAATCTATCAAATGTATGTGTGTCTACACTGATTTGTGTCAAACAACTCGTTTGAATTCATAATCCTTGATGTTTAAAATATCTTTTCTTCAATGCAGTGTTTCCAGTTATATCTGTGTACCTTGAAATTCAATTCATTGTACATATTTGTGTCTTAAGTCCCCACTACACAAAGCTGAATAAAACATTTTCACAATCTTCAATAAAATAAAATCTTCACAGTAAAATAAGAGGCAACAGGTGATAATCATGTGAATGTGGTGAGTATAATAATGGTGCTCAGAAGCAGAAAGGAGGCTCTGGCCTGATAGGATATGAGCATGGGGTAAGTATGAACAAAAAAGAAGAGAGGTGTTCCAGGCAAAACTACGAATGAGTAAAACAGAGGGACTTATGAAAGTGCACAATAGGTCTCAGAAGACGAAAGGTGCAGAGTTCACGAAGGCAAGAACATGAAGTTCAGGGGAGAATGAAAGAAGTGGAAGCTTGAAATACTATCGGTGGAGGGGCCAGCCTGGGGGTGTAGTGGTTAAGTTCGTGCACTCTGCCTCAGTTGGCTGGGTTTCATCGGTTTGGACCCTGGCATGGACCTACACAGCGCTCATCAAGCCATGCCGTGGTAGGGTCCCACAGAGAGGAACTAGAAGGACTTACAACTAGGATATACAACTGTGTGCTGGGGCTTTGGGGGAAAAAAAAGGGGAGAGGGGGAATATTAGCAGTGGAGTTTGCAGAATTCCTTTACTGAAGAGTTTAGATTTTACCCTGTAACGTCATCACAAAATGGTTTCTAATCAGAGCAAAATCTGATTGTAACTTTGCTTCAGAAAGATAATAGTACTCACAATATAGAGAAAGGACATTAAACAATTGATTAAAAAATTAGTAAAGAGTAGTAGTATAATTAAATTTATTTTTAAATCCCCAAATCTTTTTCAAGTAGATCAGCGTGCTTCCCATTTTTCTGAGCCACCGTGGCTGGTTTTAGACTTCAGAAACCCTCAGCTGTCTCCCTTTCTCAGCTTAATTCTTACTTCCAGAATGGTCTTACTTTTTTCCCTTATCATATTTTTATGCAAATATGGAAACGCACATACCGCCAGACAAAATTTCTCTTGCTTATTTTCCTTCAGTTCCCTTCAGGCTCCCTGCAGTGGAAGTTTGGCGGTGGCTTTCCCAGCATGCATTCCTCTTTTCCCCTCACCAAGGAACTTCATTTCCAAGAAAGCATTTATGCACTTCTAAGTAAGTTCACTCCATCCTCAGTTCCAGTATGGAGACCTGACCATGACTGCGTTAATCAGGGTATTCCACTCCTCTGGCCAAGTCACTGGTTTAGCAGTGAGCATAGATCTTAAGTTGGTTCGATCAGACTGGATTTCAGAATTTTGCAGGAAATACTGGAACAAAAACATTTTATTTTTCTTTGCTGACATATATCAAGAAAGCACCTAGATCTAAAAGCTGGTGGCAGCCAATTTGGATGACAAGGAGATAGAGCCCAGTGCAGAGGAAGAGATGAATGGAAAGAATGAAATCAAATCCTAATCAAAAGGCTTCAGCTGTAGCACCAATATTTACTTGAAGCCAGACTATCTCTGGACTTTTAAGTCATTTGAGACAACAAAATTTTCTTTATTGTTCAATTACACTGATTTAAATTTTTATATTTACAACTAAAAACGTCGTAACTGTTACATATCAGTGCTCCTTGGGTTGCACTAACGTGTTCCGTTTCCTTCTAGGTATTTTCTTGAACTTTAGATTCTGTGTATTACCAGAATAAAATATTGTGTATATTTCATAACACTGATACTAGAGTTTTTAATCATTTTCATATGCCCCTATGATGAATAAGGGTCTTGAAATTGTACAAACATAAACAAATAATTTAAATTTTATACAGCTTATTTAATTTCACCCAGATAAAATGAAATGATACTTTTGAATGAGGAAAAAGACAATTTGACTATAAGTATGTTGATAGACATGTACAACTATGCTTTTAAAATTTCTCTTGCAGGTTTTAGTCTAAGCCAAGATACATAGTTATTTGAGTTCTAAGCAGTCGGTTTTAATGATCCTTTGACAACTGCATAGATTCCTGATAACTTCAGCAAGTGTTTTTCAAAATGATGTTTGAAGATATTTGAAGGAGGTAGGCAAACTTTTCGGTAATCTCAAAGTAGCACAATTGAAGGAATAAAGGCTGTGTAATGAAACGATATTATAAGTTTAAATAAAAGTTCAACATATATGTAGAATTGCCAAGATGGCATTTTTCCTTTTTTTTTTTCACCAAATGGAAAATAACAAACCTAGGTTTCATTAGACAGATTTTTTCATTAACTAGTTACAACATAACTATCTGTAGTGAATAGAATCTTCCACAGTTGTCAAGGAGAGCTGCCGCCCATTTGTAATTGCCTTAGGTTTAACCCATTATTGTTGAAATTCCAGGCATCTTGTGGTTTTTTATCTCCAGAAGCTTGCTACTCAAAGATTGGTCTCTGTGTGGCCTTTAATATGCATAGGACATGTGGATCTTATTAAAATGCACATTGTGATTCCCCAGGGTTGGGGGGGGAGGCCTGAAGATTCTGTGTTTCTAACAAGTTCCCATGTGGTGCTGATCCTACTGATTCCACCCACTACATCTTGAGAAGCAAATATATGCAATTCTTACAAAATTCAGGAACACCCCTTTCATTTTTATGTTATTTTCAAAATCCTGTTTTTATTAACACAGTCATGGAGTCATGGAATTTTAGGCTGGGAGGAATCTGAGAATTTCACGATAACTGCTTCATTATATATATGAGAAACTAAGGTCTTTGGGGAGGAGGCTCTGACCAGTTTCTGCATCCCCTTACTAGTAAGCTCTTCAGGGAGGAAGAACTGTTAATGTGGTTGTCCCTGGCTCAGGACATTAACTGGGCCACATGTTACTCGTATGCTAATGTGCCTTAAAGGCCAACACGCTCCCAGTGCCCTCTCTCTTCTTCCTGCCACGAGCGCTCTCTCTCCCACTTCCTCCATTTGTGCAGCCAAGTGGGCTGGTTAGGCAAGCCTTGTTCTGCAGGCCTGTGTGCTCTCTCCTTCTGCTAGCAGGGCAGTACTGTGGTTTGCCTGTGCGACAGAAGAGAAGACGTGAAACCCTTTCTCAGCTCCAGGCTCTGGGAATCAGTCCTATATTCCAGTTCATCCCAGGGCCTAGAGAGCAGTGTGAATGTAGTACTGTAGTCTGCCTGGTTTAGACAGATAATATTCCGTGATTTCTGAGATGAGACTAAGTTTAACAGGAAATTTGATTATAAATCCTCTCAGAGTGTGTATCGTCTGTGCTAGCAGAGTGCCTGGAACATAGCAGATCCCCAATAAAAATATTTACGAAGTGAATGATGCTTTTATGAAATTTGGGTAGTGTCACATGTAGTGTATTTGATATATAAAAACACTAATTTTGGGGCCGGCCCCGTGGCCAAGTGGTTAAGTTTGCAAGCTGGGCTTCGGCGGCCCAGGGTCTCACCGGTTCGAATCCTGGGCGCAGACATGGCACCACTCATCAAGCCATGCTGAGGCAGTGTCCCACATGCCACAACTAGAAGGACGCACAACTAGAAACACACAATTATGTACCAGGGGGCTTTGGGGAGAAAAAGGAAAGAAACAATATCTTTAAAATGTTGTTTTAAAAAAAAACAAACCTAATTTTGCACTGTCGATCAGTTATTGAAACTACTGCAAAAATGACACTGCTTTCTCTGAGAAGAACCTAAAATTCTTTCCAAACAATTATTTTTGCTTCCCGTCACTAAACTTTGCTTCTATTCATCATGTAAATGACTTTGTGTTTAAGTAAGCGATATGAAAATAGAATATAAAGTCTCACAAGCATCACTACCCAAACCCTATTGGGCTCTGTTCCGAGAGACCCTTGGGAGGTGTTTCCCACCACATACCTCCCATACAACATGACTCGAGAGGTAGATCTGAGGGTCCAGCTCAGGCCGCCTTTCATTGAAGAACTCCAGACCGTACATGCCTCTATGGTATCTCCCAATTATGTGGCAGCTCCTCTTTGGGTCTTCTCACTCCCTCACATGGTGTTATGGGTAAAAGCAGCCATGCAGAGAATTGAATTATGCAGAATTAACAAACATTGAAAAAGTGATATTTCATTTCAAATTGCTTCTAGAAAACTGTGAACCTTGAGATTGTCTTTCTGTCATGGGCCTTTGTGGAAGACTCTCTTTTTGTCTTTATCGTGCAGGTGAAATCTTTCTCTGGATTCACAGCAACCAATCCTCCTGATCCTTAAGTCCTGGATGGAAAGGAAAGTTCGCTGAGCAAGCTTGGAATTGCCTTTGGTCCGATATGAGATGAGAGAAAATCGATCTATCATAGCCCGTGATTCCAAGGGCATCTGCAAGTGCTGAGTCCAGTGGTGAATTTTCACTCCTTACTTGTCGTATCTGCAGTATTTGACACGATTGTTTACTCCTTTATCCTGAAAACACCTGCCTTGCTTAACTTTCAGGACACCCCATTCTCTTGGTTTTACTCCCAGCTCACTAGTCACTACTTCTCAATTTCTTCTGCTGGTTTTTCCTCATCTCCCACCCAGCTTCTATGCGTTGCAAGCCCCCAAAGCTCAGTCCTTAGACCCACCTCTTTTCCATCTATGCTTACTTTAAGGGTGAAACTCATCCAGTCTCTTGGTTTTAATTGTAATTGTGGTTCACTACTTTCAAATATATGTCTCTAATCCATATTTCTCTCTCCCAGATTTCAATTGCATAGGTCTAAGCACCTACTTAACATCTCAAGACATCTTAAACTTAAATATGTTCAAATCCTGTTTACCTTCCTCTCCGATTCTGCTTCTCTTGCAATCTTTCCCCATGTAGGAAAATAGTGACTCCATTCTTCCAGCTCTTCGGGATTCAAACCTTGAAGTCAGCTTTGGCTCCTTTCTTTCTCTTACACGCTACACGCATTTGGTAAGTACATGCTGCCAGCTCTACCTCTGAATTGGATCATTATCCAACCACTTTTTACTCTTTTTACCACTACTATCAAACCACCATCTCCTCTGTCTAGGATTTTGCAAATAGCCTCCTAATAGATGACCTTGCTTCTGCCCTTGTCTCTTTGTCACTTCTCTGCTCACAACCTCCAGTGGCATCCCTGTGTAAACTGAAAAATCAAAAAAAAAAATCCAATCAAACGTAAAAAAGCACCTTACAATGGTCTACAAGGCCTTATACAATCTCCTCTGACCACTGAAGCGCAGTTCTATTACTTCCCCCTTCCTCACTCTCCTGCAGGCTCCTTGGCTTCCTCCTTTTCCCTGAACTTGCCAGGTACACGAGGACCTCAGCTGGAATTCTCTCCCTCTCCATAAGGCCTGCTCTTCACCGCCCTTAGGTGTTTGCTCATATGTCCCCATCCTAAGGATATTCCTGACCTTCTCATTTAAAATTGCATTGTACCCTTCTAGAGCACTCCCTAACCTGCTTTCCTGCCTTACCTTTCTCCATGGCACTAATGATCATCATACTTACTGCATGTTTATGTTTTTGTTTATTTATCTAGCTCCTCCTACTAGAATGTAAACTCTATGACAGTAGGGGTGTGTCTATTTTGTGCACTGCTATGTCTACCCTGTGTCAGACGCTCATTAAGTATTTTTAATGAATGAAGAAATGAATAAAGCCGTATGTAAGTAATAAATAAAGTGCATCATAATAAAAGTGCATATATATTGTTTTATTTAAAAGGATCCTCTCTTAACCTGTCCCTTCCACTTACAAAGCTTACACTCAGCACCATGGAGTCAGCAAAGAATACTTCCCCGTCTCTGTGTCATCTTCCAAAGTACAGAGTTTAGGCGCATGGCATGAGTATGCTGATGACTAGCCATTTCTTCACCTTAAATTTCATCTAATTTAAATTTCTGAATAATGATTGATGCTCCTACTAGTAAATATATTCTCTGTGTTTCTATATTTTGTTTTCACATGTCTTAGACTAAGAAAATGAAGCACAATGGAAGGCTTTATTTTCACTTGTGTTTGGCCCAAGGATTTACTGTATCATTTTGATTTTCGCATTAAGGTAAAATAAAAATATAAAATATATATTTACACACACATATCTAAAAATATATAGGTATATATAATATTTATCTAAAATATATAAAATAAAAACATTTCCATCTAAAAATCTCATCAAACACTTCAAATGTCTCATTAGATCTGCACCAGTTCTGGGTAGGAAACTAAATTGTCATAATTACCAGAAACCCTGAGGGGTAGGTATATGTCGTTTGCTACTGACCTGGCAGTTTTGAAAAGGATTGCATCTTCTTTACTAGAAGGTGTTGTGGATCACTGTAATATGGACAAGGGTTGCTTTGATTTGACCTTCAATTAAATAAACGTAGATAAATTTATGCAAAAAGTGGCTACGGGCTCACCCCACTCTTCATTACTTAAGTGTACAATTAATAGGCATGTACAATTAAAAGAGTGAAAACAATAATAACGAGCTGAGCACATCCTATAATATCTAACATCTGACCCACCTCTTATTGGGCCATAGATCTAATATTTACATTTTCATTATTTACTTAAGGGTTTATGTAATTCACTGGTTACTAACTTAGGAATCTGCCTTCAAAATTGTTCTCTCTGAAAGTAGATTATGAAAGGAAAAAATGGCATTTGTAGGGCCAGTTAATTGTCAGATCAAATTAAAATATTTATTAAAATTATATAACATAAATTCAATAGCAAATAATTAGAAGAAGAAATTTTTTTCTTTTGATGAAGAGAAAGCACACTTTTCTTACTCTCTTCCAAGGTCATTACTGAAACATGGGATCAGTATGTGTAATTACAATATCATGAATACTTAAATTTCTCTCATGCTGAGAAAGCCATGATAAGATTACAGCTAACACACTGATTTTGCTACATGACCTTTCAACTGGAAAACTCAAACCATCTTGCCTTAGAATAATCTGTTACTTTCCACTCTACCTGACAAAAAGAAAAATCAGAGAAGTGCCTGAGATCCGAGAATTTACAGATTGCACAAAAACATTTGCGAGGATATTTGAAGCTTGTAGGTAATACACTCATGATCCAGTAGTTAAAAGCTGTAGTTTCTGGTATGGACTCCTTGTTTTGCATTTTGCTAGATCATGGCTCTTTAAATTTTCTCAAATGTAGGTACAATCTATAAAAAGAAAATGTAGACAAACATTGAATGTAGCAATGGATATAATAATTCCAGTGAAATTCAATTTCCCTCAGTTCAAAAGACTGCATAAATTCAGTTCTGCAGGATTATGTAGAATAAAACTTTGTAAGTTTGCGTCCAATGCCACTAAGTTGTAATTTACAACTCTTTTCTCTAACATAAATGCATATTGCTAAACTATGTGCCCTTTAAAATGACAAAACAGAACTAAAAGTTAATATTGAGTATCTTTCTGTATACCATTTAATTGTCTGTACCACCACACATTTAGGACCTTATTATACACTGTATTTTGAATTTATCTCACCATATGTTCCACCATAGCAACTAGCTTAAAGTATATGAAAGGTACAAAGAAGAGGGACCTTAATGTCCCTTATGAGCACGTCGTCCTACCTGTCATCTCATCTAGCACACTCCTTAGCTTGCTTCTTTTCTTGCTATATAGACCTTCAATGGGTAGAGGTGACAATAAAATTAGCTAACAGTGCAAAGTAACAGCAAAGGCACCAACCAATGACAACAGGTAGAGCCATAGCACTGTAGCGGGGTCCTGGAATCCTCATGCTGAACAGATATTAACTTTTTTCTTGCCATTATGCAGCGGTGATTTAAAGATCTCTGCAAAACGATCAGGACACCTAGGGCAGAGGGCACATGGAAGAACTTGGTACAGCTATATTTAACACACAATATAGAAGTAATTCAATATTTTAATCATCATGGTAACGCCAATGTGGGCTGTCAGCTGACCATTGACAATCTTATCCATTTCTATGACTTCAATTAACACATTCCTCAGGTTCCACCTCTGGTCTTTAATTAATTTCCAACTGCAGGCCTGTATTTCCAACAATCTGTTAGAGTAAAAATGATACCTCGTCAATCCTTCACACTCAACAAATCCAAAATTCAGTGGACTCTCTTCCTCTATAAACATAATCTTTCAATTGTCTTCTCTTTCCCTGTAAGGACGTTGCTACCCATTCTGGTTCCCAGCCTGGAAACTTGAGACCATCTCTGACTTTACCCTCTCCCTCATTTTCAATATCCTGGTTGCCATCCTATTCTATCAATTCTTCGTCAGAAATAGCTCTGTCGTTCGTCCTCTTCTTCATTCCTACCCTCATCGTAGTTCAGGCCCTCATCCCTCTTATTTACGTCATTGTAACAGTCCTGACTTCCCTCCCTACTCCAGACTTCCACTTCTTATTCATCATTAAATCCAGATACCACTAGGATTGCTTCCCTGCCCAGCAAATTTAAAGATTCTGCATTGATTAAAAACTTGCTTCAAATTTCTACACCCCAGATTTACCAACTGACCTTTTCAGCCTCATTTTGTACCCATATCTACACACCCATACATCCTTATCATCCATTCTGTCAATTTCTTCTCCCTGAACTAAATTAATATTTTTCCATCTTTATACCTTTGCTCATGCAAAGGATGTCAGCTACTAGGTAGACACGAACTCCCCAATCAGCTGAGAAGGAATACAAGTATTGCCAAATACCTCAGAGCAACACATTTATTACATAAAAGTGCTTTGTTTTATGGGTAAAATATTTACCCCAAAGAAAACTTGTAGTCCATATTAGATAAAAAACTTAGTATAAAACTAAGAAATATTCCTTTTGCAATTATGTCTTGTCTGTAGATATCCCATTTACGATTACGAGTGTGAGTGGCCTACACTCACACTCACAGAAATCCTGCATAGTCGAGGTCTGCTTTGTAATGTGGAAAGTTTATGGATGGAATTGAGTTATTTCTACAAAGTACAGCAGTAACTCAAGAAGCACCTTGAATTCAATTCAGCATACATTTGTTGAGCAAATACACTGGTGCTGGCTCTGTGGTGATAAAAAAAAAAAAGATGAAGGATGCATGATGCCTGCCACGAGGGGTCCTATGATCTCTTGGACGAGAACAATTCAAGGCCAGAACATATGGGAAACCCTTTTCTGAAAAATATTCCAAGATCTTTTGTTTGAATGGAGGTTGATGTGGAAAGCCTTGCAGGGAATAAATCGAATTTTTCTCATTTGTTGGGGAAATTAGTTTATAGTCATACCTTTGTTCTTGGTGTTCTTTGCCAGATAGTGTTCTTGGTGCTGAGGACAAAGCTCAACAAATACAGTCACTGTCCATAGGAACTTACTGGGTCTCCAATCATTTTCAAATTTTATTTTATAAAAATAAATTTAACAATTACGTATTTGCTGTGGTATATATTATAGTGAAAATAAGTCCCAGAGTGCCATCCATGAACTTGAGCTCCCATCTTAGAGTCTAGTAGAGACTCATGCTGTCCAGTGTGTAAGGTCTATGACATATTCTATTCATAAAAATGGAAGCTAAAGTTCTATGTATTTTACACCAAGGTAATTTTACACAATGCCTCCTGTCTTCTGTCCTCGAAATTATTTTTACCATCAATAATGCAGTATTCACCTTACAAACAATTTCTCCACCTCAAAGAATATATTTATTTTACTTATTTATTTTATATGATTGGCAACTGTTATCAAAACTTAGTGAAAATAACAAACTGTCATAATACAATACATCATTACTACATTTGGCTTATTTAAAGATCAATGGTCCTTGATTAACAATTTCCTTCAGAATTTCCAATCCAGATGACTCATGCATAGTTGAAGCACATGGTAAATATTTCACTATAAAATAAAGAATTATATCAAATTTCACTTCTTTAATTAAATTCCTTGCTGTATGTTTTATTCAGACGTGTATGCAATGCAGTATGTATAGAATGCTAAATAAAAAGTAACAGTTAATTTTGGGGGCTATTGCTGTAAAAGTATGTTATCTTTTATATATATCACAGCATTACTTATTATCGGCTTCACACATAGCACTTTGCCTTTGATTTACGCAAACAACTGTAAATGTTTTATATATTTGTGAGGAAGTGAATGATATTAGACCATCAATCCATGGGGACTGCAAATCAGGGGAAAAAAAAAAGGCTATTACATTTCAGAAGCTGTTAAATCAGTTGTGCCCCCTGGCTGATTTTGTCAGCTATATTTGCTGTGGGTAAAATCGTTGATGCCTGGAATACTGGAGCAGCCCTGGGAGTGTTGGAGAGTAAATAGCAGCAGAGTTGTAAACTACACCACACATCTCACACTTACCGCATAAGCCCGGTTTACACTTTCCTCTGAATAAATCCAGCAGCTTTAAAAAGAGCAAGAGAGAGAAATAAAGGAAAGGGGAGGGGAAAAGAAGGCAAAAATGGGCCCATGCCTTCTGTCACTGCCTCTAGCTTTAGCCCCTCAGCAGCCTGCCAACAGGACACTGTTCTGCCAGTTGTAAATTTTAATTGGCCATCTGGGGAAAGCACAAACCACTGACTAGAGATTAATCAGCAAATTAACCCAGGCATAATACACATTTCCCAATGGACTTGAAGCAGCTCCAGGCTGGGGCCGAGCAGCCCGGGATGCAGGAGAACTTGTGTAGGATGCTGTTACTGCTTACTGCCATGCAGGAGAACATCTTCTCAGAGTCCTGAAATTCCCTTCTGTGTGACCTTGTTAGTGCCCCTGATTTGTATGGCGGTCGCGAAGAGCCTTTTTTTTTTTTTTTTTGTAAAGTGCTAAACGCAGATGGCACAGGTACTGTGATTGCTGGGAAAAGTGTTGATGAATCAGTGAAAGTGACAACTTTTCTCCAGTGGGCTATTCACTTGGTTTGTTAAAGTACCTACAGGAAGAAACAATAGTGTACCTGGATTTTCACCAGCTCGGTGAATCACAAGATAATCACATTTATTCAGCCAGTTTCTTTCATGACACAGAATGCCTTTCACATCCTCTACAGTGTAAAAGCAAAGTTGTAAATATTAAGGGCTCCTTCTTCAAGTCTAGGTTACAAAAATTAATTTAAGTAAATATGCATATATATGGGATGGTTTGGCCTGAACTCTTTCAACAAAAGTCTTCTAATCAGTTCCTGGCTATGCCCTGAGCTGAGAGAATGAAAGAAGTTAACCACTAAAGGAAAGCCATAGTAATGTGATAAACACCAGAAAGGTCAAATGAGGGACTGCTGGGAAATTGGGAATGGTTTTGACATAGGGAGAAGTGAAAAGACTTTGTGGAAGAAGTAGGCTTTACATCGTTTTAGGATCTTTAGGATACAGAACATCAAGAAGACTCAGAGGTGATACTATAAAGCCCAAATAAAGGACATATTGAATCAACTTGCTTGAAGGGGCCTAAGGGATGTTAGAGGATGACATGGCAGGGCAGATGAGGGAAGAACAGAGATTCTCCATCTTTTCAGTTGCCTATCGAGAATTTAGCAAAGTACTTAGTATAGTGGCATATTATAGGCACTCAACAGTTTTTAATAAAAGTAGACATATCTAGCTTTAATAAAGTTAGAAGCCATTGTTATATCAGATATGCCTCCTACTGCCTTTATTGTCCACGGTCCAAGCTAAATGAGCAGTAGATCACGTGACGAGGATCCCTATTCAAACCACCCTTCAGGTGCCAATTCATCGCCTGGTAAGAGATCCATGATATCACCTGGTGCAGAGACCTTGATCAAAACATAGATGAGCTGGTCCAATCCAATTCTTTTCCCGGGAATTTGGAAATAAGACATTAAGAGACTCCATTAGTTAGCAATGGACTTGTAGCATAAAGGCTGTGACACAGAAGAGGACAAAGTGGGAGATGGAAGTGATCTGGGGTTATGTGCAAGCAGAGGAATATGCTGAAAGAGAAGAATGGAGCCAATATGCTGGGAGGAGCAGCAAGGAGCAAGTCAGGCAGCCCTTAGAGACAGGGAACAGCCTCTCTGCCTCAGTTTCGTCTTATCTGAGCCTACTTCTACTTCTTTTCCTGGCCTCTGATTTTACGTGATTTGAGTGAGTTCACATGGCAGTCTGATCATTGCAACCAAAAGAACCTTGACCAGAACCACCATACGTGGAAATAGCACCATCATAAACCAATGGCCTGAGAAGACAAATAAAACTAGTAACCATTGCCCACACCCCTTCCAGGAGTGCACAGAAGTTCAGAACTCTGAAGCATGCTGGTCATTTCAGAAATACCAGTCATGGTGGATTATTTTATATGGCTCTGCTCTGACCCATCACTAAATCACACAGACCCATTTCACCTGCCTCTGGCAAAAGAGATAGATTCTTTTCTTTCACAACCAGGTATGGATTTCTTTCTGTTTTATTACATTATTGCAAGCAATGCTGCCTGCCAAACCACAGGCCCTTAAACTGAAATGGCTTCTGGCCGAGAGCTGGTTACCTGTGACAGTAAATCAGTCAATATGCACGGCCTGGAGACCACAGCAGTTAAATAGATGTCTTTGGCTTCAGGTGGGGAAACTTTCCCTCAAATACACAATTCAGCTCCTCATAAGATCTTTTAAAACGCTTTTATTTAAACAGTATTTTAAATCACCCAGCAGTTTATTGCGAGGTTTTACATGGAATATAAAGGCATGAAAAGAAAGCAGGCAACTGTTCTAGATTAAACGTTGAATGCAATAACTGGTAAAAGCAAAATATTAGAGTCTTTTAGCATTTGTAATATTCTAAAAAGTACTTTTAATAGTGTTGAAAAGTCTGGCCTCCGCTCACTGTGTCTGACTTGAACGCTCTGGCTGTGTGTACTGTGCAGAGGAAATAATTCCTAACACAGCAGTGATTGGAGAGTGTGATCAGTATTTTCAGTGTGCACTGGATGGATTTCTTTATCTCCTCTGGGAGGGATATGATCCAAAGGTTAGAACAGACTCAAATAACTTCTGTTCAGTTTGTGTGGTCTCTTCTGAATTATTCCAAAGCCTTCCTGTCTAGTTCAACTCTGTTCCGCTGCTTCATGTTATCTCAATTATATGTACAAAAAATTGGAGGACATTGTATTTAGTCATTTGTAAAGGCATTAGAGCTTCTTGACAAGAAGATACTTGGAGTACAAAAGTACAGACTAGTATAATGATACTAATGATAATATACATCACCTATTGTTATGCTTGTACATAGCTTTCCTCGACCCTGTAATGAAATAAAGAAGAAAGAGATCCACGGTAGTAGTTTGAGTTTATATATTTATCTTTTCTAAATATCTTAAAATAACTTGTGATCTTATATTATTTTATCTTTATATCTAAAAATAAAATAGTTTCCTGGGGATGATTTCACACAGTGTGGCTACGATGTAGAAGTGGAATCAGGGAAGCTGAGATATGCAATAATCAGGTAAAAAATGGAAGGTTAATTCGTTAACAGTGCCTATTTCACAGTAAAAGTATGAGGTGTATTTATGTTTTTGATTTGTTTAAAGGTCCTTCGTATCTGGCTTCACCTTCCTTCTCCTTGTGTGTTTCGCAACACTTCCTATACATCCTATGCCCTTGCCACCTGGAATCTTTCTGTTTCTGAAACACCTCATGATTTTCTACGGCCAAATATCTTGCATACACTTTACTCCCTAACAGACCCTGAACCTCTTTCATTCCTTCTTTACCTAGAAAACTCCCACTCATCTTCAAGATCCCAGTGTGTGTGGCTTTGGGAAGCTTTTTCTGTCTTCCCCAAGTAGAGTTAGTTGCTTTGCTCCCATAGCTCCCCCAGCACTTTGGCCATACTGTTGCTTTAACTCTTGTAACGTTTTATATGGAAATTTATCTGTCTACGTATGTCTTCCCAACTGGCATGTGAACTCTTTGAGGACTAAACTCAACACCCAGCACAGCACTGCGTATGAAATAGATAATCCATGAACTATTTGAA
Organism: Equus quagga; assembly: GCF_021613505.1. Lineage (NCBI taxonomy): Eukaryota > Metazoa > Chordata > Mammalia > Perissodactyla > Equidae > Equus > Equus quagga. The sequence goes on along the minus strand of NC_060270.1, from coordinate 98,279,826 downwards.
CGAAGACATTAATGAATTATTTTCAGCAGTGGTAGCACTAAGGACAACAGCAAAGAGCCTCCATTCTCTGAATAGATTTCAGGACCAGTCTTGTTTACCTTGATGACAGAGGAAGACTCAGATATTTCAGGTTCACACATGGCTTTGGCTTTCATAACTTCTATGATTTTATCAACTTTTTTGTAAAATAATGTACATACAATTAAATATATAATTAAAGATGGCCTTGTTTTCCATAGCTTCAATTTTTTCTATCAACTTTATTGAGTAATGTATATATAATTAAATATACTGAATTTAAGTGTAGACTTCATTGAACTTTGCCAAACGTATGTATCCTACAGCCTGTGTCATCATGTCCCTATCACAATATAAAACATTTCTATCAAAAATTCCATCATCTCCCTTTGCAGTCAACCCACTCCAGGCCACTACCCAGGCGACCACTACTCTTATTTCTGTAACTGTAGATTAGTTGTGCCTCTTCTAGAACTCGACAGAAATTGAATCATAGGTGGGCACTTTTTCTGTCTGGATCTTTTGCTCAGATAATTATGTGTATCAATGTATCACTCATTTTTATTGCTGAGTAATATTCCATTATATGAATATGCAATATTTTGCTTATCCATTTACCAATCGATGGACATTTGAGCTGTTAGTAGGTTTTAGCTATTATGAAGAAAGCTGCTATGAATATTTATGCACAAGTCTTTTTGTTATTTTTTTTTTCATTTATTCAGAATAAATAGCTAGAAGTGGGATTTTTAGGTCATATGATAAGTATATATTTAACTTTATAAGAAATTGTCAAAATGTTTTCTTAAGTATTTGTGCTATTTTACACTCCCACCAGCAATGTCTGAGAGTTCTAGTTTCTCTTTAGCCTGGTCAATACTGGCTATTGACTAGCTTTTTAATTTCAGCCGTTCTACTGAGTGTGAAATGGGACCTCATTGTGCTTTTAATCTGAATTCCCCTGATAACTAATGATCTTGAAATTGTTTAATGTACTTATAGGCCATTGAATATCTTCCTTAAAGTTTTTCCATTCAAGTCATTTGCCCATTTTCAGGAAAGTGGGAGAGGTAGTAGTTCTTCCTTTTATTAAGTTGTGTGAGCTCTCTTGATATTCTGGATATACGTATGTTGTCAGATACATATGTTGAAAAGTTTTCTCCCAAACTGAGGCTTGCTTCTTCGTCTTATTGGTGTTGTCTTTTGATCTATTTTCTTTTCTTTTTTTTTTTTTTTTGAGGAAGATTAACCCTGAGCTAACTACTGCCAATCCTCCTCTTTTTGCTGAGGAAGACTGGCCCTGAGTTAACATCCATGCCCATCTTCTTCTACTTTATACGTGGGGCACCTACCACAGCATGGCTTTTGCCAAGCGGTGCCATGTCCACACCCGGGATGCGAACCAGCGAACCCGGGGCAGCTGAGAAGCAGAACGTGGGAACTTAACCGCTGCGCTGCCAGGCCGGCCCCATCTATTATGTTGAGTTAATATTTGTGCACGATCTGACGTGGAAATCCTGATTCATTTATTTCATATAGATATGCAGTTGTTCCCACACCATTTGTTGAAAACACTATAATTTCACCTGTTGAATTATGTTAGCACCTCTGTTGAAAACAAATCGACCATAGATGTGTGGATGAATTTTTGGACTTTTTATTTATCTATATATCTATCTTTATACCAATACACAGCTATCATGATTGCCATTGCTTGTTACTTTACTGTTTTTCTGTTTTCTATTTCACTGAATTCTGTCATTCCAGCCTTGCAATTAGATATTAAAAGACTTCCCGGGGGCTGGCCCCGTGGCCGAGAGGTTAAGTGCGCACGCTCCGCTGCAGGCTGCCCAGTGTTTCGTTGGTTCGAATCCTGGGTGCGGACGTGGCACTGCTCATCAAACCACGCTGAGGCAGCATCCGGCATACTACAACTAGAAGGACCCACAACGAAGAATATACAACTATGTACTGGGGTGCTTTGGAGAGAAAAAGGAAAAAAAAAAAATCTTAAAAAAAAGAAAGACTTCCAAATTTGTTCTTTATTTAGTATGGTTCTCTATGGTGTTCAAGGTGGTTAGAAGTTTTGCATTTCCATGTAAAATTTACAATAAATTCTTAATTTCAACAAAATGCTTACTGAGATTATGATTAAGATTGTGCTGAATCTATAGACCATTTTGGAGAGAATGGACATTAACAACTTTGAGTCTTTATATCTATGAACATAAAATATATATTTTTTATTTTTGTAGTTTTCTCAGCAATGCTTTCTAGTTTTCAGTGTAGAGATTTTGCACATCCTTAGTTAAATTTATTCCTAAGCCTTCTATGATTTTGATGCTATTTTGAATAGTTTTGTTTTTAAATTTTATTTTGCAATTCTTTCCATTAGATACATACAATTGATTTTCGTATATTGACCATATATTCTGTGATCTTGACAAATTCATTGACTAATTCTAATAGTTTTTTGGAGATTATTTGGGATTTACTATGTAGACAATCATGTCATCTGCAAATAGAGACTTAAATTTCCTCCTTTCCAAGGTTTAAGCTTTTAATTTTTTTTTTCTCTTTTGCTGTTAGGGTCCTGGACCTTCAGTATATATTGAATAGAGTGGGTAAAAGCTATATTCTTGCTTTGCTCCTGATTTTAGGAGTAAAGTATTCAGTCTTTTAACATTAAATTTGATGTTATTTGTAGGTTTTAATAGATGCCCTTTCTTGGGTTGAGAAAGTTGTTTTCTATTTCTGATTTCCTAAGAGCTTTTTTTATTATGAAACTGTTGAATGCTTTTTCTGCATTTAATGAGATGATCTTATTGTTTTGAATAATTACAAAATATCACACCAATTTCAAATTTATGGGATAAACTCCATATGGTCATGGTGTATTCTTTTCTTTTTATATATTGCTGAATTGAATTTGCTAATATTTTGTTGAGGATTTTTGTGTGTATGTCGATGAGGAATAATGGTAATTATCTTTTCTGGTATTGTCTGTCAGGTTTTGGTATGAAGGTTATGCTGGTTTCATAAAATGACGGAAGAATTCGCTTTTTCTCAAAGGGTTCATGAAAGATCATTATAATTCCTTCCTTAAAATTTTGATTTGTTTACTTGCAAAGTCATCTGGCCCTGGAGTTTCTTTATGGAAAATTTTTTTAATTCAAATTCTTTGATAGATATACAGCTTTTCTGATTTTCTGTTTCTATTGTGTCAATTTTGAAAATTAGTGCTTTTTAAGCAATTTCATCTTATTTAACTTTTTGACGTAAAGTTATTCAGAATATTACCTTTATCATTTTAATGTCTGTAAGATCTGTAGTAATATTTTCTTTTTTGATTCCTGATATTGGTGGTTTTCTCTTGCTTAGTTTTTGCTAAACGTAATCAATTTTAGTAATTTCTTCAGAAAACCAACTTTGAGTTTGGTTAATTTTCTGTGCTGTTTTTCTGTTTGCTACTTCATTGATTTTGCTGTTGTCTTTATTATTTCTTTTCTTTTATGCAACTTGGGTTAAATTTTCTCATTTATTCTAGCTTCTTTTTTCACATTTAGGAGGTATGAACATGAAAATGTGCAGATCTTGGTCATCTCACAACATTCTGTGTACAAATATCGAATCATTACATTGTCCATGTGAAACTAATATAATGTTATATGTCAATTATAACAATAAAATTTTTGAAAAATATAAAAATGTGCAACTCTTAAATATGTATTACAATAATTTTAGACTTATGTACATACTGATGTAACCACTACTCAGATTAAAATATTGAAAATTACCATCACTGTCGAAAGTTCTCTTTTACCCTATAACTTATGTATTAATTTTTTAAAAATGAAATAAAATTCCCTTTTTCCCCTTTCTAGTTAGTACTTCCCCTAAAAGAAACTGCTTTCTGATTTCTATCACTGAAGACTCATTTGGCTGGTTCCTACAGTTTATATAAATAAAGCCATACAGCATGTGTTCATCTGTGTCTGACTTCTCTCTCTCAACAGAATTTTTTGAGATCTGTGATCCATCATCAACTAGAAGTTGATTCTTTTTGGTTGCTGAGTAACATTTCATTGAATAGAGTATAATTTGTTTATTGTCCCATTGTCCTGTTGATGGCCATTTGGGTTGTTTCTAATTTGCAGCTGCTGTAGTTGTAATAGTTTTGTAACAGTGGAGACTAGACTATAATGAGACTAATGAGGTAATATAGCTAGGGAAGAATAAAGGATTACCTAAAGTGAAGAGAGAAATTTAACTTTTTAGTCTTAATATTGTTTTCTTCAACGAACTGACCAGTTTATTCAAATATACATAGGTAACAACTGAAAAATCCTTTGATCAGTCTACTTCAAAAATTTTTAAGCTGAGATATAATTTACACACCCTAAAATTCACCTTTTAAAGTATGTTACAGTATATTCACAAGGTTGTGCAGCCATCACCACCATCTAATCCCAAAACATTTTTATCATTCCAAGAAGAAACCCTAAATCCTGTGAATCTCCATTTTTCTTCCTTTCAACCATCAGCAAACACAAATCTAATTTCTGTCTCTATCGATTTGCCTATTCTGGACATTTCATATAAATGCAGTCATACAGCTTGTGGTCTTTTGTGCCTGACCTCTTTCACTTACCATAATACTTTCAAGGTTTTTCTATGTTGTAACATGGATCAATATGTCATTCCTTTTTGTGGCTGAATATTTTATAGTCTGATATACCACATTTTACTTTTCCATTCTTCAATTCATGGGCATGTGGGTTGTTTTCTCTTATTGACATTATGAATAATGCTGCTATGAACTTTGTGTACACATTTTTGTGTGGATACGTTTTGAATTCTCCTGGATATATCCCTAGGATTGGAATTGTGGGGTCATATGGTAACTGTACAATTAACCTTTTGAGGAACCGCCAAACTTTTCCAAAGTGGTTGCACCATTTACATTTCCACTAGCAATGTATGACTGTTCCAATTTCTCCACATCCTTGTCAATACTTGTTATTGTCTGTCTTTTGTATTGTAGCCATCCTAGTGTTTATGAAGTGGTATCTCATCAGGGTTTTGATATCCATTTCCCTAATAACAAATGATGTTGACCATTTTTTTTCATGTGATTATTGGCCATTTGTATAGCTTCTTTGAAGAAATGTCTGTTCAAACGCTTTGCCCATGCTTCAATTGGGTTGTCCTTTTATTGTTGAGTGGTAATAGTTTTTTATATATTCTTGATACAAGACCTTTACAATATATACAATCGACAAATATTTTCTCCCCTTCTGTGGGTTTTTGTACTTTCTTGATAGTGTCTTTGGAAGCAGAAAAGGGTTTCACTTTGATGAAGTCCAATTTAACCTAGTTTTTCTTTCATTGCCTGTGTCTTTGGTGTGAAAACTAAGACATTAATGCCTATCTCAAGATTATGAAGGTTTACACGTATGTTTTTTTAAAGAATTTTATAGATCCAGCTCTCAAATTTAGGTCTTTGATTCATTTTGAGTTAATCTTATATACAGTGTGAGATAGTGGTCCAACTTCATATTTTTTTTTTTCATGTGGCTATCAAGTTTTCCCAGTACCATTTGTTGAAAAGATAATTTTTTCCATTGAATTGTCTTGGCACTTTTGTCAAAAATCAATGAACCCTGGATACGTTGGTTTGTTTCTCTACTCTCAAATTTATTTCTTTGGTCTGCATATCTATCCTTATGCCAGTAGCACAAAATCTTAATTTCTGTAGGTTTATTGTAAGTTTTAAAATTGGAAAATGTGAGTCCTCTAAGTCTTACACTATTTTTGTTAAATTTATTCCTAAGAATTTTATTTTTTGATGTTATTGAAAATGAAATTGTTTCGTCTTCAAATTGTTCATTGCCAGTGTGTGGAAGTACAGTTGATTTTTGTAGATTGATCTTATATCCTGCAAGCTTGCTGAACTCCCTTATTAGCTATAATAGTTTTCTTGTGGATTCTTTAGGATTTTCAACATACAAGATCATGTCAGCTGCAAATAGAGATAGTTTTACTTCTTCCTTTCCAGGTTGGATGCCTTTTATTTCTTTATTTGCTTAATTGCTCTGGCTAGAACCTCTAGCACAATGGTGAATAGAAGTGGGGAGAGTGGATAACCTCATCTCATTCCTGATCTTAGGGAGAAAGCTTCAGTCTTTCAGCATTAAGTATAATATTGGCTGTGGGTTTTTGTCTATGCCCTTTCTATGGTTGAGGAATTTCTCCTCTATTTCTAGTCTATCTATCAAATGTGTTTTCATCATGAAAGGGAGTTGGATTTTGTCAAATGTGTTTTCTCAGACTATTGAGATAATGTGGGTTTTGTCCTTTAGTCTATTAATATAGTATATTGAATTGATTTCTTTTTGTTTGTTGCTCAACCTTACATTCTTCTGATAAATCTCACTTGGTTATTTTGCCTAATCCTTTTTATGTGTTTCTGGATTCACTTTGCTAGTATTTTGCTGAGGATTTTCACATCTCTATTCATAAGTGATATTTGTCTGTAGTTTCCTTGTGATGTTGTTGTCTGGTTTTAGCATCAGGGTAATATTGGCCTCATAGAACAAGTTGGGAAATGTTTCCCTTCTTCTATTTTATGGAAAAATTTGTGAGAGATGGGTGTTAATTCATTAATTGTTTAATAGTATTGACCAGTGAAGCTGTATAGGATTGGACTTTTCCCTGTGGGAGTTTTTTGATTACTAATTCAATCTCTTTACCTGGTAGAGGTCTATAAAGATTTTCCATTTCTTCTCAAGTTAGTTTTCTTAGTTTGTGCCTTTCTAGGAATTTGTCCATTTCATCTAAGTAATCTAATTCTTTGGCAGGCAATTGTTTATACTCTTGTTTCAGAATCCCTTTTATTTCTGCTAAGTCAGTAGTAATGTCCCCTCTTTCATTTCTGATTCTAGAAATTTGAATCTTGTCTCTTTCATTTTTGGTAAATCTCGTGAAGAGTTTGTCAAGTTTGTTGGTCTTTCCAAAGAACAAGTTTTTAGTTCCACTGGTTTTCTTCATTAATTTTTAAATCTCTATTACATTAAGTTCCAATCTAATTTTTATTATTTCCTTCCTTCTGCTTGCCTTAGGTTTAGTTTTATCATCTTTTTCCAGTGTCTTAACCTTCCAGTGAAAGAAGTTTATTGATTTGAGAACTTCATTTTAAACATAGGCATATAATGTAGGCAGTATATGCTATAAATTTCCCTTTAAGCATTGCTTTAACTGCATCCCATAGATTTGTAAGTGTGTTTTAATTTTCATTTGTGTCAAAGTATTTTCCAGTTTCCCTGTGACTTTTTTGCCTCATCGGTTATTTTGGAATATGTTAATTTCTACATACTTGTGAATTCCCCAGATTTTCTTCTGTTATTGATTTCTAATTTTATTCCATTGTGTTTGGAGAACACACTTGTATTATTTAAATTTTTTAAATTTATTAAGATTCGTTTTATGGTCTAATGTGTGGTTTATCCTGGAAAATGTTTTATGTACATTTGAGAAGAATGTGTATTCCGCTGTTGATGTGTGGAATGCTGGATAAATGTCTAAGCTTATTGCTTCATAGTGTTGTTCAAAACTGCTATTTCCTAGTTGTCTTCTGCCTAGATGTTTTATCCATTATTGAATGTGTGCTATTAAAGTCTCCAGCTATTAGTATTGAATTATCTATTTCTCTTTCAATTTGGTCAGTTTTTGCTTCATATATTTTCGGTATCTGTTTATAATTATTGTATTTTTTTAATGAATTGATCCTTACATAATTTAAAACATCCTCTTTCTCTAGTAGTGATTTTTGTCTTAAAGTTTATTTTGTCTGTTGTTAGTTTTGCCATTCTAGCTCTCTTTTGGATACTTTTTGCATGGTAAATCTTTTCCATCCTTTTATTAAATCTATTTGTATCTTTGCATCTAAAGTGTGTTTCCTATAGAGAGCATGTAGTCAGATCATGCTGGTTTTTTTAAAAATCCATTTTGTTGATCTCTGCCTCTTGACTGGAATGTGTAATGCATTTACATTTGATGCAATTACTGATGATATAGGATTTACATCTGCCATTTTGCTATTTGCTTCTACATGTCTCATATCTCTATTCCTCCATTACTGAAAGGTAGATGTGGACGTCACACCCACTAAAATCTCTCCACATAGCAGCAGACTCTCTTGCGGTCTACCTCGATTATACCTGTGCAGGACATCAAATCAAGGGAAACGTCACCCATTAACCCTGGGCGATGGGATAGCTGTAGGGGGGTTAATTAGATGCCTGGTGTCCCCCTCATGGTACCTATTGCACTTGACCACTATGTGGTAGGAGAGTCATACCCGTTCTCACTCCTCCCAAACAAGCAAGATGTTCTGTAAATTGTTTACATACATTGTTTTGCTGCCTTTTTTATATCATGGCTTGACCAAGCTCCTCCTTTCAAACTCTGTCTTTATTGAATGACACTGCCACATCCAAGCAAATTCCCAGGGATGTATTAATGCACTGTGCATCCAGAGATCCCATTCTCAACTTGTTCTCTGTGCATTCCTCTAACTGTAGGACTCTTCCTCAGTGTACATAGTTAATATAAATCCTGCTTATCTGCAAGATTTGAGCCCCTACCCATCTACCTAATCCCATGGACCATTTCCAGCTAGGCTACAGAAACAAGAAGGGTTATTATTGGCAATACAGCCATAATACAATTATTGAACCAACAAAACTTGATAGTATTTTTTTATCTGTTAATCCTGTAAACCAAAAACATAATAAACATTATGAGCTATTTGAACTCAGGGACATTTTCTACTCATGGATGTTTTGACAGGACCAAATATCAAGGACCATTTGGCATGGACCAAATATGCTCGTAGATATTTTTGATAAGACCAAATTTCAAGAAGCTTTTGATGTGGACCAAATGTCTCAATGAACATTTTTGATAGGACCAAGTATGCGCTAATCCACAAAATGTATCAACCTTACAATAGAATATTTGCATTTACCTGCTACCCCATGTTTAATGCAATTATTCTTATGTCTTCTACTTCTACATGCACTATAAATCTCACCTTAAAATATTATTTTCCTAATGAACAAATGGGACTTCATCAAACTAAAAAGCTTCTGCACAGCAAAGGAAACCGTCAACAAAATGAAAAGACAACCTAACAATTGGGAGAAGATTTGCAAACCATATATCAGATAAGGGGTTAATATCCAAAATATACAAAGAACTCATACAGCTCAACAACAAAAAAACCAACAATCCAATTAGAAAATGGGCAAAAGATCTGAACAGAGATTTCTCCAAAGAAGATATACAGATGGCCAACAGGCATATGAAAAGATGCTCAACATCATTAGCTATCAGGGAAATGCAAATCAAAACTACAATGAGGTACCACCTCACTCCTGTCAGAATGGCTATAACTAACAAGACAGGAAACAACAAATGTTGGAGAGGATGTGGAGAGAAGGGAACCCTTGTTCGCTGCTGATGGGAGTGCAAACTGGTGCAACCACTATGGAAAGCAGTATGGAGTATCCTCAGAAAATTAAGGATAGATCTACCATATGATCCAGCTATCCCACTGCTGGTTATTTAACCAAAGAACTTGAAAACACAAAGGCATAAAGATACTTGCACCCCTGTGTTCATTGCAGCATTATACACAATAGCCAAGACTTAGAAGCAACCTAGGTGCCCATCAAGGGATGAATGGATAAAGAAGATGTGGTATTTGTACATGGTGGACTACTACTCAGCCATAAGAATTGATGAAATCCGGCCATTTATGACAACGTGGATGGACCTTGAGGGTATCATGCTGAGTGAAATAAGTCAGAGGGAGAAAGTCAAATTCCATATGATCTCACTCATAAGTAGAAGATAAAAACAACGACAAACAAACATATAGCATTCGAGATTGGATTAGTGGTTACGATAAGGGAAGAGGGGAGGGCAAAAGGGGTGATTAGCTCACATGTGAGGGGATGGACTATAATTAGTTTCGGGTGGTGAACATGATGTAATCTACACAGAATTTGAAATATATTATGATGTACATCCGAAAATAAAGAAAAAAGAGAGAAGATATGTTAATTAGCTTGACTACAATAATCATTTTACTATGTATAGTATATCAAATCATCATGTCGTACACCTTAAATACATACAATTTTTATCTTAAAAAATCATAGGCAGGAAAGAGTAAGCATCAAAGGCGTGATCAAGGATGGGAAGAGCAGAATGGAATTGGGTTGAATCTATAATATTTTCTTAATAAAATATCAAAAGTAAAAAATAAATATATTATTTTTCTTTAAAATAATTAGCTGTCTTCTAAAGATATAACAAAAACAAAGGATTATTTATATTTACCTACTTACCAACCATTACTGGTCATATTCTTTCTTCATATACTTTCTTACCTATAGGTTTTGAGTTTCCATCTAGTATGAATACCCTTCAGCCCGAAGAATATTCTTTATTATTTCTTATAGCATAGGTCTTATCATGACAAATTCTCTAAGGTTTCGTCTTTTAAAGTGTCATTATTTCACCCATACTTTTTCTTTTTTAAATGTTTTATTATGGAAAATTTCAAACATAAGAAAAGTTGAAAAAACTTTACAGTGAATATTCATACACCCATCAATGATATTATACAATTACCATGTTATCATCCTTGTTATAGTGTATCCATCTATCCGGAATTCTATCCATTCATCAAACCTTCTTACTTCTTTATGAATTTCATAGTTAGTTGCAAGTTTCACTCAGTTTTCCAGGATAATTTCACTGTATACAGACTTCTAAGTTGCAATTTTTTTTCTTTCAGCACTTTAAAGATACCATTCCATTATCTTCATGCCTCCCTTGTTTCTGATGAGAAGTGAACATAATACTTTCTCTTTTTACATATATATAATATATTTTTCCTCTAGTAACTTTTAAGATTTTTCTTTATTTTTTCAGCAGTTTTCAGCCATCTAACTATGATGTGCTTAAGCATGATTTTCTTGATAAATTTCCTGTTCGATAATTTCACTCAATTTCTTGGATATGTAAATTTACATTTTTTACCAAATTTAGGGATTTTTCTGCCACTAATTCTTCAAACAATTTGACACTGTCCCATATATCCTTGAGGCTTTGTTCATTTTTATTTAATTTTTTTCTCTCTGTTCTTCAGCTTGTAAATTTTCTATTGTCTTCAAGTTCACTGACTCTTTTGTCTTCCATCTACATTCTGCTTTTAAACCAATCCACAGAATTTTTATTTCAGACATTATACTTATCAACTACAGAATTTCTATTTGGTTCTTCTTTATTGTTTCCTTTTCTCTGCTGAGATTCTTTATTTGTATAATTATTAAGATAGTATCTTCTTTTTATTATGTGCACATACTTTTCTTTAGTTCTTTGTCTGCTAACCTCAGATCTGAATCACATCAAGTTTAGGTTCTATTGTTTGCTTTTCTTTTTCTTGACAATTTATGCACACATGCACCATACATCTTTGGAATTTCTTGTGTACTGGATGTTGTTGATGACATGTTGTTTAGATTTAGTTTTTATTATCTTCATCTGAAGAGTGTTGATTTTTGTTATCACAAGAAATTCATTTATTAGCTAGTTACCTTAATATTGCATAGATTTTTTTTCTGATACTTCTTTAAGGTAAATCTACAAAAATCTAAAATGTTTTCCCCACATCCTTCTAATTTCATAATACTTAACCTGCAAATTCTGTCTCCCCTGAGGGTCCTGTGATTGCTTGTTTTAGTCTTTGTTCGAATGGGAATACGACAGGGTTCTTAGCTAAGGGCTTTTTGCTGTCTTTGATGGATACTCACAATTTTAGTGAGATGTTAAAGACATCTCATCTCTCTTGCTGAGCTGGACTTCCAACATGGAAATTATCTCACCCAAATTGGTTTTTCACAATCCTGTGAGGCTACCTTAATATAGGACAGTGGATTAAAATCGGTCAATGGGATTTATGAAGTACCAACATTAAATCCATCATCTATGTTTAAAAAAATATTCACAAATAAAGAATGAGAGAGTTGACTTTGTAGTAGAAGCTTACATATACAAGATCCAGAGTGTTTGTGAATAAGAATCTCAGTAGCAATCAATAATGTGGTTAATTTGTTTTAGAAAAGGAAGGAAAAAACCAACATGAAGACTTGGGCTATGTCAATAGACACATAATATCCATACCAAGGAAGGCAATAATCCTATCACACACACGACATCAGTCAGGTGATCATGCCTGAAGGTTTGTGTAGTTTACTGGACTTTACACTTGAAGAACAGCATCAAAGAATCACCAATGTTTAAAATAAATTAACCAAGATGGCATATGTTCTAGGAAATTCTGTCAAAGGAAAAATGATTGAAACAGCTGTGTATTTTAGCCTACATAAAAGAAAAACTGGAAATGGAGTGGTGTAAGATGTCTGACTTTAAGAATTTAACCATTCAAAAGATTGTCATGTGAAAAAGGAAATAGTCTATGCCATACTGCTTCAAAGGACAGAACTAGAACTAATAAATGACCAATAAGAGACAAATTATAGCTCAAGATATGGAAGAATTCTATAATTAGAATTATATACTAATAGTAAAGTAGTTTTCAAAAATAATTTGGAAAACAGCAGTAAGGGAATGAAGCATATACTAAGGTTTTATCAAGTCATGTGTAAAATGAAAGGTAGTTTGTGTGTCAAAGGGAATTTGGGAGAGTGTTGGGAGTGAGAAGAATGTAGCAAATAGAATCAGCTTGATGCTTGCTTGTAGGGGTATGTTGCTCAACGAGGTCTTCATTTATTTAGTTCATCAAAGTCGCCCAGTTCACTCTATGTACAACCAAATACGTGCATGTGTGTTAAATTCAGACAAATGGAGTATGTCAATGATCACGAGTCACAGATTGTCAATGAATGATTCAGAACAACTGCCACAGCAGCAAAATGGGCATTGGGAGTCTCAGCCACCCCCAAAGAAGTGTACGCTGTATAGTGGGTATGAGCAGATTCCTTTTTCATTTCTCTAAATTTTATAGCCATCAGGGAGAAGGACAAAACTCTGTAACTCTGATGTTTCAGGCAGAGAACACATAATAACATTCCCTTAAATACAATTAATACAGGTCTTCCAAAATGGTAAAGGACACTGGAAAAAGCATTAGGCTCCTATTGCCCTAACTCTGGTTCTTCGATGTTGATTTTCACTTTAGGGACCTCACACTAACTACTATGCCACTACTACTCAGGCTCAGGAGGTGCAGCTCCTTTGAGTCTGTTCATCCAATAATGGGCACATGAATTTTCTCTTAATCCCCATATTGCAGTTGAGAACAGTCTAATAGATTAAGTCAATAATTTTCTAAAAGCTATATTCATGGGGTTGAAAAATACATGGCATGCTTTTCTTTTTCAGCTATTTCTTACCTAAAGGATATTTTAAGCTGACAAAATAGTAATCACTTGCTTAAGTTTGTTGATACATTTCCAGAATCTCCTCTTTTACATTTTTCTGAATCCTCTTTTTATTCAAGCCACACTGCTAGAGTTCGAATCCTAGCTCTGCCACTTATAAGCTATAAGCTATTTAAATTAGTCAACCTTGCAAAAACTATTTAACAGCACTGTTCCAATATCCTCACCTGTAAAATTAAGATAATAAGAGTGTGTACCTACTTAAAAGGTCATTGTATGAATTAAATGAGTTAATATATACAGAGTATTCAGTGCAGTGCCTAGGGTATAATACATGCTCAATAAATATAATACATTATTACTATTCAAATATTTTTATTGAGTACCTACATGTATAATTCTGTTGTCAACTGAAGTCACACTTTCTCTTTAATATCTGTATAAGACTAACAAAACTCTCATTCCCTGGCCTGAGGAAATGTAGTGTATTACTTAAGATCTCTGTGAATACCAGGTGTCCATGCATTCTCCTCACTCATCTGTTATTCAGGTCTCCAGATATGACTGTTGTTGTTTATTTCTCATAAATACTTTAGTTAAATGCAGATATTTTGATGCATGCTGTACATTTCTTTATCTTCAACTACCACTGTATAGGTCAGGGTTTTTTGAGGAGACAGAAACTACAACAATTATTTTAACAGAAAAAAATTAAACAGAATTGTTAACTGGCTATTAGAAAATTAAAAAGGCAAAAGTGGAACACTTTATACTATTAAACCAAGGCTGAGGGAACAAAGAGAATCATTAAAGCCCAGGGGCTCCGAGGAGAGCCTGTGGAGCTGGGACTCAGACCTCTGAAGACAGAGCACTTCTCAGCTAGTACCAGTGTTTAAGAGCCTGATGGAGAAATCCCACCAAACTGGCGCTCAGTCTTCCAAGAATGAAGCATGGTCTGACTGAGGCTGAGTTTTCTGCAAGGAGTATAATGAGACTGATTTTAATGGCATGCAAAAATTGCAAACTGTGATGAACTGCTGCTTGTGGAATCAATTGTCACTGCCAGGGTCAAAGCTATCACCTGACTGGAGTTGGAAGCAAACAGAAAGGAGCAAGTCCTCTTTTAGTTATCCAGCCTTCCAGATTTTCTGTAGTGCCTCTTTTTGGCAAAGCATAAGGGGGACAAACTGGCAAAGTATAAATGAGTTCAACCTCAGTATCAAAAAGCAGAGTAGAAGAGTTCTTGTCAAGATGGTGCTGTGAGCAGACGTTGAACTCGCCTCCTCCCACAAACACAACCAGGTTACAACAATTTTAGGAAGAATCACCCTGGATTGAAAACTGAAAACTGGATAAAAAGAACCCCCACAACAAGGGACAGTCCTGGCGAAAGCAGAAGAGGCAGTAACTCCAGCCAGAGAGGAAAAATGCCACCTTTGGGAGCAGCAGAGCTTCTCAGCTGGCCAGGCGGGAGCCAACCTAAGGATATCCAGATAGCATCTCAAGATGCCTAAGAGTCTCGCACTACTATACATCGGAAGGCGGATGGACTTCCCCCCGGGAGGAGGTGGAAATAGGTGAAAACTCTCCAACCCCTGACCCCTGTCCCCAGGACAGCCTAGTTCCTGCAGGAGGCTCTCTTCCAGCAGACTCCCCCATAGCATCACCACACACCAAGGGCGGGAGTGTGCACTCACCAGCGGAGTGATGGTGGAAATAGGTGACAACAGCCCTACTCAAGCCCCCCGCGATTACACCTAAGCCCAGGGGGCATCCCCAGGGTCCCGCACCCACCAGCAGGGAAGGCCTCCACTTGCCATTAGCAGGGAGGCCCAGCCCAGAATCCAGAACAAAGGGAAGCTCCCGGCGGGCGGATTCCCCAGCACAGCACCAGAGCGCAAGCTGCTGCTGGGTCCATGGTCTCTGGCACACTGGTCAGTGCAGGGGCACCCTGACTTCCCGTAGACGTGCTTGGGGACACAGTTGGAGCTCCAGCGCCTGGCTCTGTGGCCCAGGGGGAGGCTCCAGGTTCCCACACCCCCCCACCCCAGCAGGGAGGACCTCTGTTTGCCATTGGCAGGGAGGCCCCGCCCAGCATTTGGAACACCAGGAAGCTCCCTAGAGCAGAATTCCCCACAAGGCAGCAGCTTACAAGCCACCGTCAGGCCCACGGACTCTGGCTGTCTCCCAGATGAGGCAAGGGGCTCCCAGAGATCCCATGAGAGTGGAGTGGGGCAGAGTGGAGCTCCGGTGAAATGGCTACATAGCCCGGGGGGAACTCCAGGTTCCTACAGCAGCCTCAGCGAAAGCCTCTGCACAGCACTAGTGGAGAGGTCCCAACTGGCAATTGCAAGGCAGGAAGGCCCTGGGGCAAAAGTAGCACAGCTAGGTGAGCTAAGACAGACTGCAGAAGATACCCATAGCTCTGCTGGGACCTATAGTGGACAAGTGTGATCTTGTGGGCTCTGTTAGGGACAAAGTGGCAATTATAGATGATCCTGCTCCTGGCTGCTGGGAAAGCCCACAACACCACTGCAGACCACAAGGAGGGAGCACGTCTAAGTGGGCTGCAACAGTAGGCATCAGCAGCCTGAGGCCCCCTTGCGATTGCCCCCACAACCAACAAGGGATCCCACAGGACCACTGTAACTACGAGGAGGGGTCCAGGTCCAGTCAGCAACAGCTGACAGCGTTCCCGATTGGTGCAGTCTAAACAGCTGCCCCCGCCCCACACACACACCAGTCGCAACAAGTGGAAGCAGCGACTAAACTCTATCTCTATGTGGAGGCACAAATCCACGCCATCAAGCAGTATGAAAAAACATATTAAATCTCCAGAACAGAAGGAAAATGATAAGCATCCAGAAAACAATCCCAAAGACAATGAAATCTATAACCTAAATGACGATGATTTCAAAACTGCCATTATTAAAAAACTCAACGAGTTAAAAGAGAATTCAGATAGACAACTCAATGAGTTCAGGAGCTATGTCAAAAAAGAGCTTGACACTATAAAGAAGAACCAATTAGATATACTGGAGATGAAGACCACAATGGAGGAGATTAAGAAAAATCTGGACTCTCTGAACAGTAGCGTCAATAATATGGAGGACAGAATTAGCAATTTGGAGGATAGGAATATAGAAATGCTGCAGACAGAGGAGGAGAGAGAACTAAGACTAAAAAGAAATGAAGAAACTCTCCAAGAATTATCTGACTCAATTAGGAGATGCAACATAAGGATTATAGGTATACCAGAGGGAGAAGAGAAGGAGAAGGGGGTGGAAGGCCTGTTCAAAGAAACAATAGCTGAGAACTTTCCAAACTTGGGAAGAGAGATGGAACTTCATGTGACAGAAGCCAATAGATCTCCAAACTTTATTAACGCAAGAAGACCAACCCCAAGGCATATAGTAGTGAAACTAGCAAAAGTCAACAACAAAGAGAAAATACTAAGGGCAGCCAGGCAGAAGAAAATAACTTACAAAGGAAACCCCATAAGGCTATCAGCAGATTTCTCAGGAGAGACCTTACAGGCTAGAAGATATTGGAATGAAATATTCAAAACTCTGAAGGACAAAAACCTGCAGCCAAGAATACTCTACCCAGAGAAAATATCCTTCAAATACAATGGAGAAATAAAAACTTTCCCAGATAAACAAAAGTTAAGGGAGTTCATCGCCAAAAAACCTCCTCTTCAAGAAATGCTCAGGAAGAACCTCATTCCTGAAAAATCAAAAAAAGGAAAGGGGTTACAAAATCCAGAACAAAGGAGATAAGTAGAAGGACAATAACACAAAGTAACAGCTCTCCATCAGGACAAAATGCAAAAGAACCAGAAAACAAGTGATAAAATGGCAACAGTAGGCCCCCACGTTTCAATAATCACTCTAAACGTGAATGGATTGAACTTTCCAATCAAAAGGCACAGAGTGGCAAGATGGATCAAAGAACAAGATCCAACAATATGCTGCCTCCAGGAAACACACCTCAGCCCCAAAGACAAAGACAGACTCAAAGTGAAGGGATGGAAGACAATACTCCAAGCTAATAATGAACAAAAGAAAGCAGGTGTTGCCATACTTATATCAGACAAAGTGGACTTCAAAGCAAAACAGATAAAGAAAGAAAAAGAGGGGCAGTATATAATGATAAAAGGGATGCTCCACCAAGATGACATAACACTTATAAATATATAGGCACCTAACACAGGAGCACCAAAATTCATAAAGAAACTATTAGCAAAACTAAAAGGAGACATCAACAGCAATGCAATAATAGTAGGGGACCTCAACACCCCATTAACACCAATGGACAGATCATCCAGACACAAAATCAACAAGGAAATTATAGAATTAAATGAAAAATTAGATCAGATGGACCGAATAGATATATATAGGACACTTCATCCAAAAACAGCAGGTTACACATTCTTCTCAAGCACGCATGGAACATTCTCAAGGATAGACCATATCTTGGGAAACAAAGCAAGCATCAATAAGTTCAAGAGGGTTGAAATAATATCAAGCATCTTTTCTGATCATAATGCTATGAAACTAGAAATCAACTACAAGAATAAAGCTGGGAAAGGGCCAAAAATGTGGAGACTAAACAACACGCTGCTGAACAAACAATGGATTATTGAAGAAATTAAAGAAGAAATCAAACATTATCTGGACACAAATGAAAATGAAAACACACCATACCGAATGATTTGGGACGCAGCAAAGGCAGTCCTAAGAGGGAAATTCATTGCAATACAGGCTCACCTCAATAAGCAAGAAAAATCTTACATAAACAACCTCAAACGACACCTAACGGAATTAGAAAAAGAAGAACAAACAAAGCCCAAAGTCAGTAGAAGGAGGGAAATAATAAAAATTAGAGCAGAAATAAACGATATTGAATCAAAAAAGACAGTAGAAAGGATCAATGAAACAAAGAGTTGGTTCTTCGAAAAAATTAACAAAATCAGGGGCTGGCCCCGTGGCCGAGTGGTTAAGTTCGCGCGCTCTGCTGCAGGCAGCCCAGTGTTTCGTTGGTTCGAATCCTGGGCGCGGACATGGCACTGCTCGTCAGACCACGCTGAGGCAGCATCCCACATGCCACAACTAGAAGAACCCACAATGAAGAATACACAACTATGTACCGGGGGGCTTTGGGGAGAAAAAGGAAAAAATAAAATCTTTAAAAAAAAAAAAATTAACAAAATCAACAAACCCTTAGCCAGACTCACTAAAAAAAAAAGAGAGAAGTCTCAAATAAATAAAATTAGAAACGAGAGAGGAACAATCACAACAGATACTGAAGAAATACAAAGGATCATAAGAGAATACTATGAAAAACTATATGCCAACAAATTGAACAATCTAGAAGAAATGGATAAATTCCTAGACTCATACAACCTCCCCAAACTGAATCAGGAAGAAATAGAGAATCTGAATAGACCAATCACAAGTAAAGAAATAAAAACAGTAATCAAAAACCTCCCCCAAATAAAAAGTCCAGGACCAGACAGCTTCTCTGGAGAATTCTACCAAACATTCAAATAAGATTTAATACCTATCCTTCTCAAACTATTCCAGAAAATAGAGGAAGATGGAGCACTCCCTAACACATTCTATGAAGCCAACATCACCCTGATCCCCAAACCTGACAAGGACAACACAAAGAAGGAAAACTACAGGCCAATATCACTGATGAACACAGATGCAAAATCCTCAACAAAATTTTGGCAAACCGAATACAGCAATATACCAAAAAGATTATACACCATGATCAAGTGTCAACTCTCGCTGTTTGCAGACGACATGATCTTATATATAGAAAACACCAAAGAATCCATAGAAAAACTATTAGAAACAATCAACAACTACAGCAAAGTTGCAGGGTATAAAATCAACATACATAAATCAGTAGCATTTCTATACGCTAACAATGAACTAACAGAAAAAGATCTCAAGAACTCAATCCCATTCACTATTGCAACAAAAAGAATAAAATACCTTGGGATAAATTTAACCAAGGAAGTGAAAGATCTATACAATGAAAACTACAAGACCTTCTTGAAAGAAATCGACGACAACATAAAGAGATGGAAAGACATTCCATGCACATGGATTGGAAGAATAAACATAGTTAAAATGTCCATACTACCTAAAGCAATCTACAGATTCAACGCTATCCCAATCAGAATTCCAATGTCATTCTTTACAGAAATTGAACAATGACTCCTAAAATTCATATGGGGCATCAAAAGACCCCAAATTGCTAAAGCAATCCTGAGAAAGAAGAACAAAGCTGGAGGCATCACAATCCCTGACTTCAAAACATACTGCAAAGCTACAGTAATCAAAACAGCATGGTACTGGTACAAAAACAAATGCACAGATAAATGGAACAGAATTGAAAGCCCAGAAATAAAACCACACATCTACGGACAGCTAATCTTTGACAAAGGAGCTGTGGGCCTACAATGGAGGAAAGAAAGTCTCTTCAACAAATGGTGCTGGGAAAACTGGACAGCCACATGTAAAAGAATGAAAATCAACCATTCTTTTTCACCATTTACTAAAATAAACTCAAAATGGATCAAAGATCTAAAGATTAGGCCTGAAACAATAAGTCTTCTAGAAGAGAACATCGGCAGTACACTCTTTGACATCAGCTTCAAAAGAATCTTTTCAGACACCATAACCCCTCACATGAGGGAAACAATAGAAAGAATAAACAAATGGGACTTCATAAGACTAAAGAGCTTCTTCAAGGCAAGGGAAAACAGGATTGAAACAAAAAAACAGCCCACTAATTGGGAAAAAATATTCACAAGTTATGTAGCCAACAAGGGGTTAATCTCCATAATATACAAAGAACTCACACAACTCAACAATAGAAAATCAACCAACCCAATTACAAAATGGGCAGGGGACATGAACAGACATTTCTCCAAAGAAGATATACGGATGGCCAATAGACACATGAAAAGATGCTCATCATCACTAATCAGGGAAATGCAAATCAAAACTACACTAAGATATCACCTTACACCTGTTAGAATGGCAAAAATAGCCAAAACCAAGAGTGACAAATGTTGGAGAGGCTGTGGAGAAAAGGGAACCCTCAAACACTGTTGGTGGGAATGCAAACTTGTGCAGCCAATATGGAAAACAGTATGGAGATTCCTCAAAAAGTTAAGAATAGAAATACCTTACGACCCAGCCATCCCACTACTGGGTATCTATCCTAAGAACCTGAAATCAGCAATTCCAAAAGTTCCGTGCACCCCTATGTTCATCACAGCATTATTCACAATAGCCAAGTCATGGAACCAACCTAAGTGCCCAGCAACTGATGATTGGATAAAGAAGATGTGGTATATATATGCAGTGGAATACTACTCAGCCATAAAAAAGGACAAAGTCATCCCATTCACAACAACATGGATAGACCTTGAGGGTATTATGTTGAGTGAAATAAGCCAGACAGAGAAAGACAAACTCTGTATGACTCCACTCATAGGTGGTAGTTAACATATGGACAAAGAGAACTGATCGGTGGTAGCCAGGAGAAAGGGGGGTGGGGGGAGGGCACTAGGGGTGAAGTGGTGTACCTACAACATGACTAATAATGATGTACAACTGTAATTTCACAAGGATGTTAACTTTCATAACCTTAATAAAAAAAATTTTAATTTATTATTGAGTACACAAAGAGTATACAAGTACACTCACATTACAAAAATTTGAAACAATACAGACCAAGCAAAAGTGCCCCTGACAGTGTTTCTCCCTTCCCTGAGAGATAAGGATGAGAACACACTGTCCCTTGTCGCTGTCTTGCTTCCCAACCTCTTCCACCTGCCACATTATGCCCTGTTACCTTTACTGTAACATTGTTATGGTTGGTAACAATTTTTCGTTGGTAACATTTTGAATCTTTTAGAACCTTAGTTAAGTCTTTAATGGTTTGTAGGTTGATTCTAAAAGATGAAAAGTAATAAACAGCACTTACATTAAAAAAAAAAAAGAAAAAAGCAGAGTAGAGAAGTGTGGATTTGAAGCTAAAAGACAAGTGGTATAATAATCACTATGGTCCAGACTTCGGCTACCCAGCACCCATATACACTCTTCTACATAAACTTGACTTCAATATCATGATAGAAACCACTTTGTTCTTTGACTCAATAAATTCTCTATATGTTCAAAGACAGTCTCAACCCTTTTCGAAACAAGGAGATGCCATGTCCCAAAAGTCGTTGTATTCATCTCTGAGAGATAGCCATGATACCTGCTTCAGTGGAGAAGTAGCTAGGAGCTATCCATAGCCTAGTTTCCATGGTCCAGCAGTCATCATGCGATCACAAAAATTCCTGAAGATTCTTAATCCAGAATAGTCTCTGTCAGTGATGTGCTACCCCAGAATCACAGTGCCATGGCTACTGAAAAGATGGTTCTGGTACCTGGAACAAGTTAAAATGGTTACTTGATGTACTACTATGCAACATTTAAAAATATGTAAAACAAAAACATGTAAACAACCTAGAAAGTTAACTGAAAACAAGAGAACATTGTATGTAGAGAGGTGAAAGAAGAGGGAAAAAGGAGAAGGAGATGGTGGGAAGGAGAAGAGGGAAGAAGAGGAGAGAAAAAGAGGAAAGAAGAAAGCAGAAAGCATTTCCCAAAATGGTAACAGCAGTTACCTCTGAGAGGGTCTATTATGAGTAAGCATATTCTTCCCTGACTTCGCTGAATTTTACAAGTTTTCCATAAAGGGCACATACCACTTTTATAGTCAGAAGAAATTGTATATAAGAGAAGAAATTAATGATGCTCCACTTGGGTGAGGCAATTTCCTTCGGACAGGAAGACGTTCTAAGCTCTTGGGAAATAAGTTTCTCTAAAAGGAAGATAAAGCCTATGTTTTCAGTCTAACTTCTGCAAAGCCTTTAGAACGCACCATATTCAGATAAACACTCAACAAATAGATAGGATTGGACTTACTATTGTTTCTTTATAAAATTATAGTGTCAAGAATTTTGAAAGATTGATGAATATTGATTAGTACCAGTAGCTGCAATTACCTCTTTTCTGTAGATTTCTCCCAAACTAGATAACAAAAAAAGAAATATCAAGTTATCCATAAAATTTTGGTAATCATATTTATTGATACTGAAACTTTAATATTGAATTATTGTTGAATGAATCGTTGTAGCACAGAATGACCATGCTTTAGGCCATCTGTGATTTTGCATTTGTTCCACCTATATCTCCTTTCTATGAAAACAAACAACTTGTATGTTGAGTGACAAAAAAAGCAATTTTCTGCAGAGGTTAACTTCTGTGGGTTCACCGTCAGAAATGGTGTAGGTAGATATAAAGCCTTCTTTGTATTTAAGTGGAGGATATTTCATTAGTTTTTGATGTAGCTTATTTAGTACAAAAGGTTAATATATTGGCTGGCTTGAGCTGTCGTTCTGGTGGTTGTTTTACTTGAAATAAAATAATCTATAAGAGGAAAAGGCAATGCAAGCTCACCTTGAATTTCCTTTAAAGTTTGGAAGACAAGATTGTGATGGGCTTCTCCTTGCTGAGAGGATATTGTGATAGCCCCAAACATTCAAATCAACTCTATAAGCAGCACACTTACATCATGTAGAAAAAAATAGTAATGATTACATCCAACAGTTTCCCTTGTTACAGCAATGTTTTATTCTCAGTGATGTAATTTTAACACTAAAGAGAAGTATAGTTTATGTTTTAGTCTTGTTCTGAGAATGTCATCTAGGACTCAAGTTTGTTGACTTCTGTGAGTTCTTCCACTGAATGTTGGGAGGTTTGGGCACTTATGAGAGGAGTCCAAATTAATGTATAGGTAGTTTATGGTGTTTAAGTTCAACTAGTACATTTCAAGCCAGCAAGTTTTGCTACTTGGATGGAGGAAGGATGTAATTTCCGTGATTTTGTCAGTGTGAGGACTCATGAATATGCCATTGTGATAATGTACCACCTTATTGTTGAAGAAACACAAGATTTAATATGTGCCTTTAAAAATATATATATGTACATGGACATATTTATGTAATAAAATAAAAATGAATATATGTATTTTTTCAGTCACACACTGCATAGTGATGTTTTCGTCAACAATTAACCACATACAGCATGGTCCCATTAGATTAGTACCGTATAGCCTAGGTGTGTAGTAAGCTATACCATCCAGGTTTGTGTACATGCACTCTATGATGTTCACACAATGATGAAATTGCCTACCAACGCATTTCTCAGGACATGTCCCTGTCGTCGTTAACCAACATGTGACTATATACATACGTATACATATATATATATATATATGTATATATTTCTCCTTCTGGTTATTTATTTATTTATTTATTCGCTAGGAAAGATTTGCTCTGAACTAACATCTGTTGCCAATGTTCTTCTCTCTCTTTTTTTTTCTCCCCAAAGCTTCAGTACACAGCTGTATATTTTAGTTGTAAGTCCTTCTAGTTTTTCTATGTGAGCCACTGCCACAGCGTGCCTATTGGCAGATGAGTAGTGTGGTTGTGCTCCCCGGAATGCAACCCAGGTGGCCAAAGCAAAGTGCCAAACTTTAACCACTAGGCCATCAGGGCTGGTTTTGGTTATTTCATTTTTAAATAATCTAGTAAATAATTTGATTAAGATTGCTCCCCTAATTTGAAAAGAAACTTGAATTTTGACAGAAAAAATAGTTAAGATTCAGACATATATTTTGTTTGAATTATGTTATTTATTAGTCTTTTATTAAGTAATAATAAACCAAAATAAACTGCAAAGTGCATGTGCACTTAAACATCTTTAATGAACTTATAGGATTACAGAATTAAAGAATGGTTCAGGAGGACTTTCTTTGAGCAACAGGAACAGAGCGAGAAACCAATATGCCTATCTATCAGAATTAAGGAGTTTTGTATTCTGATCCATTAAATCTATCCTTCATTAAATAAGAAGAAACAAAATATATCCCAAGCAATAAATTTCAATTTGTCAACTTTCATAAATAATAAGACTATAATTGAGAAATCTTGGAAAGGGTTAAATATCTTATTCCATCTTATATTTTAAAATAAAATACTCCTTTAAGTGAGAATTTCTTTTTTAAAAATCATTGGCACCAAACATCTGCTTCTTCAGCTGATCTGCAACTGAGTAAAATAGAAAGGAAAAAAAAAGAACACCAACTTTGCCCTGTAATGCCATTTAAAGAAAAAAACCCTTAATCTCTTTTAAACCTTTTGTGTATATACTGAAAAAATAAGCAAATAAAATTATCCCAAATCATAAGTGAAGAAAAGGATGTATCAAGAAGAAGAAATACCAACAAGAGCAGTCTGGTCAAGTCCAATGAATGAGGCAGAATAAAATTGTAAATCAAAAACTAAAACAAACTTCAAAAATTGCTACACAAACTGAGCAAACTGAGCCCAGCTATTCATTTTTGTTCACTTTAAGCCAAATAAATCACTAGAGAACTCATTTAAATTAGAATATTATGGATGTTTCTAATCAAAATATTCTAAACCCAACTTGAACTGAGCTAATACTTGATTCCATTTATACATTCACTTAATTTGAGGAAGAAAGTAGCTACTTGACCAATATAACTAGTTATTTGGAATCACATAAATAAAACATTGGGTGAGAGTGGAGGGTTTTCACTTCGTAACCAGCTATTTTGTCATCTAACAGATGCTGTGTTAAATGGAGTCATTTCTAAGGGAAGTTCTATTGCTCTAACCCATTTTAGCCCTTGTTAACAGTAAATGCAATAGAAATGAGGAAAGGGATCCAGAAAAGTGTGCTCTAGGAAAGATGACACTTATTTGTGTGCCAATATAATGTTATCTTTAAAAAGCTTCTATCAACAAGCATAAAGTCAATCAGGCATCACTATTCTTAAAGAAATTGAGGATGTAGGTCAAAATGCTTATGTCACTGAAGGATAAAGGGATGGGCTCTCTAAGTCATAGTAGCCATGTAGATCCTGTTTATGCGACCATGGTCTCTAGGCATATCCATTTTTTTGCCCAAAGATAATTAAGGAGCAGATATTTTACAAGGTGATACTATTCTTTATGTAACTTTCTAAAATATTAATCAACATTCCCTATTCCTGATAAAGATATATTTTTTGATTGCTTCATAATAAAATGAGCAGTTTGAGTTTACGGATATAACTATAAGATAGGGACTTTTACTTTCTTTGCCTCATTATTGCTATTTTACAGAAGCAAAAATGAATACTGCTGGTCATACCAAGCAGGGATATTTTAAGGATCAATGGCATGAGTTATAGAGCTCTCAAAGAATGGTGCTATGGAAATATTATATCTTATTGCTACCTTTAAGCAAATAGGCTCTCAGGCCCTTCAGAGAGTTGGATAATCCCTTCAAATCCTTAAAGATTTAAATAATAGCCAAAGCAATACTAGTGTTTAGTAAATATAATTTGATACTGTATAAAGATATAATCCTATATAACTTTGCTTTCAAAAAGAACAGTGATGGGAACAAAACGTTACAATATTCAGATTTCATCAAGTCGTGATAAAATGAAAAGGCAGCTTGCATGCTAAAGAGCCTTCTGGAAAATGTTGGGGATGGAAAGGAATATAGAAAACAGTCCAGTGGAGGGGATCAAATGGGAAATGGAGAAAGAGGCTGTGTCAAAACAAAACAAAGAAATGAAAGACAACAATAGTCATCCATGCATTTACGGGAACAGGCATCAGCAATATCAGTAAATGCTTGGGTGGCCCAGTGGTTAAGTTCGGTGCGCTCAGCTTCAGCAGCCCGGGGTTGGTTAGAAGCACAGACCTACATCACTTGTTAGTGGCCATGCTGTGGCAGCAGCCCACATGCAAAATAGAGGAAGATTGGCAACAGATGTTAGCTCAGGGTGAATCTTCCTCAGCAAAAAATTAAAAAATAATAGGTGTTCAGGAAGACATATTTGCCAAGATAGATATCAATCTTGATATTTGGCCATAATTACATATCTTCACTGGTTTGTCATCATGATTAGTGATTAGAAACGTGGTCTCTGGTGCCAGACTTTCCAGATCCAAATCCCAGTTTAGACACATATTGGCTATGTGACATAGACATGTCACCTACTTTCCCTCTGCCTTCATATCTTCATCTTTAAAATGAAGATAATATGCTCTCTACTTCTGAAGGTTTTCATGTGGATTAAATGGGTTATTATATGCTAATATACATGAAATGCTTAAAACAGTGGCATATATGTATGTGGATTATTAGACACCTAGAGACAGATACTAATATTTGTGAGCAATGTTATATTATTAGTCCATGAGCCAAGCAATTAATCCACAATTATTTACCAAATCATCCACAATGTAATCAAAGTTTACAGAGATTTCAAGGTGGGCAAAGGACCACCTATGAACCTGAAATTGGGTTTTTTGCCTAGGCAGTACAGCAACTGTGAACTGAAAGAAAATGCTAGTATTGAGGTAAAACAAAAATTAAAGAGGCTCTACCTAATACTATATTTCAGTCATTTAAAGATCATGCTTTATAATGATAAACTAGCTCCCATTGACTCTAACATGACAAATGTTCAGCTATAATTATGACATTCAGGTGCACAGACCCGTGCTGGCGTTCTGAGTCACCCCTATAACCACTTTTTCCCCTCTAAAAAAGAAAACCCAGCTTTGAGTTCATAAGGCCCTATTTGAGGTTCAGTAGCTGTTTCCATTATAAATTATGCTATACCAGATTATAACTTGTCACCTTTAATTTGCATCAAGGTAAAATTTTGGTGTATGTTTGTCAGCTTTAATGTAAACTATTATTTTAGAAAACAATGCCAAAGATGCATAAAATGAGGAGTCTGTAATCTTGGACATCCTTTGAAGAATTACAAATAAAATAACTACTCCTCTTTCCTGACCTTCAGTCTGACAATGTGGTAGACTCATTCCATTGTCTGCAAACCTTTAATACGAGCATAAGCCATTTTAATATGGATTCCCAAATGTCTAAATCTGAAGCATTCTAAGAGCCTTGAGAATGGGAAAATTAATTTTATTTGGAAATATATATTTAAATAAGTATAATAATAATTTACAATGCCTTGGGCACATATTCTTTGTCTAGGACTGCACTATTTATATTCCTATATACTTATTTATATTCTTATTTAATGCTTGCAATCATCCTGTGAGGGAGTTATTACTACCTTCATTCCTCAGGTAAGGAGATTAAAGTACAGAGAAGTTAAATAATTGGCCAATGTCACACTGCTGAAAAGAGAAGGAACCAGGAGATGAACCTGGTTCCACTTAACTCCAAAGCCCAGTGTTAGTTACTGGGAAACACTGACTGTTTAGACACACATCATTCCAGAGATGCATACTGAGTGGCAGTAGATTGTAAGGATTTTGCACGTGGAGGCGCTAGGCTCAGTCTGATTACGGTAAAATTGCACCTCCATTGCTTAATAGCCGTACAATGTTGAAAAAAGCACTTAGAATGTGTCTAGCATGTAGTTGGTGCTAAACAAATATTGGCTATTATTGTTTTCAGAATACTCAGAATTTGAGTGGGGGGTCACTACAAGAAGGGAGAGTGACAGGAGAGCATAGGAGTTGGAGAGGCAGGTACGCATATTTTGTATGACCTTGAAAGCCATTGTAAGGACTGTGGCCTTTACTCTGAGCATAAAGACACTGGAGAATTCTAATAAGACAGGTGTCACGATCCAGCTTAGGTTTTCATGATTGCTCCGACTCCTGGGTGGAAATGAACCGTAGGAGGGCGAGAGTAAAAGCAGGGAGACCAGCTAAGTATCTCTTGCAGTAATCCAAGGAAGAAATACCAGTGATTTGGTCCAGGGTGATAACAGTGGAGCGAGTAAAGGAAAAAGTAGCTGAATTACAAAATAACAGAGTTTATTGATATGTTGGACATTAAGAATGACAGAAGAAAAAAATATTAAAAAATGACTTGTTTTAGCTGGAGTAACTCAAAGAACAAGATTAATGACTTTAAAAATTAACAAATAATATTAATTAATAATCAATGACTTTGATAATTTCATTTGTTATAGCTAAAATTAATTATACTGCTGGATCTTCTGTATACTAGTAAATGTGCTAAGGATTAAATAAAGATCACTAACTGAATCTTCTTGGCAAAGGATACCAGATAAATCCTTTAATAAATTGTCTGGTATTCTGATTTCACAGTCTAACTATTCTGTTAATACAAGAACTCATGGCAACGAATTACTGACAGAGTGATAGAAGTCCAGGACACATAGAGAGACCATCATGAAGCATGCCTGGGTCTATTACATGAGTAACCAATCTATTGAACTATGGCAACTCTGAAGTTCAAGCATGAAATATTGTTGAATTTCCCTTCCACACTAGTTAAGTATTCTGGAAAGATCCAATTGTTTTCTTATCCATTTCATGTACTCCAAGTCCAGTCTAGGCCAATTGAAAATTTCCACCTCACATCTGACTCAAAGCTTTTACTTCTCACGTTATCAGCTGCCTCCTGGCAAGTGTGTGGCTATGTGTCACCAGCCACCAGTAGTTCACACCACAATCTTAGGGGAAGATGGTAGCTAAAATCTGTCTCCTTTAGCATCCCTTAACTCAAAGAGAACCTCCTACATTCTTACCACATCTCAGCACTTCCTTCTGCACTGCCACTTCTCTCCAGTCCTCTTTTCTGTTACTCATTAGGCCCAGAGTAGATAAATAAGTCCACTGACCAAGCAGATGTGTGCCTGGGGAATGGGGTGCCAGCCTTGCATGTACCTTCAGTCTCTGGGGAGAAGATTCTCTTGGACTCTCCTCCTCCCCTGGCTTGGTGTTGGTGGGATCACAGCATTCCTGATGACCCAGATCACCCCTTGCCTCTTCCTCTACCCTGCCTTTTAGTTACTTTTTAATAGCCTGGGATGGAGCTGGGGTACTGAGTGTTGGATGGAGATATCAAAATTAGCCCATAGATCTCTTAATAATAGACCCTGAGGGAATGGGCTGGCCACTACTGTTGTCAGCTTTCTTTGGAGCAGTGGATACATGACATCTCTTTGTCCTCAACTTTTGGCCCAAGTTGGCAGTTCAAGGCAGCAACAAGAATCCCACACGTATCTAACTACACAAGATTAAAATTCTGAAATCTTTGCAAATAGTGTTATCAAAACACAGATACACCAAAAGGGCAACTAACTGACTTAGAGCCGCTGCAGAAAGTGATTTGTCAAGAGCAATGCTGAACACCACTGTCAATGCTCATTCTTTGATCATATGCTTACACACACACATATACACACACTACCACCACCATCCTCACCCTCAGACAATTAGTTTTCAAGAATATGGTAGAATGGACACACTTATTCCTTGAAAAAATGGGTATACCATGATCCTGAGAATCAAAAATAGAAGATGCGAAAGCTTTGCAAACTCCTGGGCTCTTGATCTGCTTGTTGGGTAAAACGTGGTCACTAAGGATCAGAATCTGAAAGCGACCTCTCTGGCTGGCAGGTAGCCAGGTTCAGAGCCTCAAGGAGTATAGTCAATTGTGTATTTAAGATCTGTTTCTGGTGAATTTTTTTCCTTTTCTACATTGGGAAGCATACATGCTATACAAGTGGTTCCCTACTGGGATTCTGTCTAATTGTTCTTTTATTCTGATTGGCCACTCTCATTATTTGTCCATTCTTCAGCTGTCCTTGTTTTGTCTGGTATCATCAGATGCTTATGCAAATGAAGCATCCTTGTAAGTTGATTAGAGACTTTGCTTAGGAAATAAGAGTTGCAAAATGCTAAGACAGAAGTTGCTGGTCTTCACCCCCCTCCCTCATCACCTCGCCCCACATAGGCTAATTGTATGCTCAATCTGAGCAAGCAAGAAAGGAGTCCTTCCTTTCATTTTGTGTACTTTGAATAAGTAGTTCCTGACAGCAATGCTTCCTAGAAATGATGGACCCTCCAAGTAACCATTGTTTAACATGACACATTTGAACTGACAAACAATAACACATTGCAAATACTTCTTTCCTACAATATGCATCTCCAAAAAAGTCTGATTGTGTATCTCAAATAATTAGATTTTGTTCAGTAATCAAACTCAATCAAATGAATTCTGTGTGAACTGCTTTTATTCCCACAATGAGAAATGTGTGTCATATCCTCTGTACATTTGCATATTTTTCCATAAACCTAAAACCAATCAATTTTGAAGAGTTATGATAATATAAAGAATCTGAGGCAATTACATGTCTTTTAAACAGGGATTCTAAATGCATTTCACTGCTGGTATTCATGTAGTAAAGTAGTCAAAACTTCTTTAACCCTTTTCATGACATCTCAATTAAGCTGTAATGATTGAGGCTCGGGACATTTCTTAGGATTAATGACTGGCTGCGAAAGTGGATGGCCTGAGGTGAAGCCAAGGGCCATTAATTCCCTCTGGTCATTAATCCCCCAGGAAATGCCTTAGGCCTGGTTTGATCTTAGCATTACAGGCTGCAAATATACTGTTGGATTTTCTGATTGGTATTAAAATAATTTATTCATATGTCATATTTTAATTTCTGCCCTGTATACCCAACATTTCCAAATTTCGATTCCTGGTTTTCCATCCTACCATGTTGATTGCAGTGATATAATAGAAATGGTTTCATTCGTCATGTTGCACATTTTCTTTGAAACAGTCAAAACATGTTAAAGTTGTTTTCAATACTAAAATCCCACATGGTCGTTTGTCCTTGTGATGTTATTTGCTAGTGAAAATCTTGGTCATGACAGTGCGTGGTATTTTATTCAGATATGTGAATGGTGTGTTCTAATTGGCATCACGTAAGTTCATAAAAGGTGTTGAACCCTACCCCTAATTTTGCCTGATATCTGCCCTTAATCTCCAAATAGAACATCCACACTTTAGGCTTTTGTTAGAAAATAATCAAAATTTGATCATATGTATGGGAATTGTCTGAAACTTGTATGTTCATCCACTCCTCTAAGTACTGAACTTTATTTTTAAATAATGGGCCACTAAAGTCTGAAACAGAATTGCTTTTGCTGAACTGTACTCTGGGGTTATGTCTATATCTAAAAAAAATCTAACAGAACTTATAGTTTTTTCCACAATCATGTTGTTAAATATTGCTTATTATATCACAGCGATGTATGTATTATGATGGCCAGGAGAGAAATTTCTCTGAGGCTGCATATCAGAAATAACTGGTATTAACCTAAGAAATTGGTGTATTTTTACTGGTTGAACACTGTGGAACTTGCAACTGATTTTTTTTTCTCTTGTTTGGCTACTAGAAAGCGTAAAGTCAAATTTGCAAGCCAGCCGTGGCAAAATTCTTAGAACAGGTATTTGTTTCTCACATCTAGTCCTGTCTTCCTGTAATCTGGTTTTGGCTTGCCCACCTGATTGAGGATACCTGTCAAGACAAAGTGGATGGGAGTCACCAGTTTCACGATACCGGAACTAGAAGTCTCGGGGTTCTTTCCCAATTTGGTCACCAACTCAGTTATATAAGTTTCCTTATTCCCTACCTCAAATTGCAGTTAACCTCTGAAAGCCAGTTTTTGTAACAAATTGTTGCTTCTATTTTTTTCTAATAAATCTCTGTTAGTTAAAGATTTCTATCTTAGAATATCAACTTTAGATAGTAAATTTCCAAGGGCTAAAGTCTACCTGGTAACATATAAAACGTCAAGTGTAAATAGTTGCTTATTAAGTTCTACATTTATTAAAATGTCTATGGAAAGTGACTCAATGGAAAAAAGAAGGACTATAGTAAAAATGAACTAGGTAAGAGACTTCTAGACCTCCCACCAACCCAATGATTCCTTTAAAGGCAATGTACAGAAGCAGGCTTGGCAAAGGGACACCAGTATGCAAAGGGTAAGAATATCTGTCCTTCTATCCATCTGTCTGTCTACTTATCTTTCTCTATCTATATACTTGGTGATTGCCATGAAATCCTTGAGTCAATTGAAAGTCAATGCGGGAATTACAACTTGGGCTTATTGATCTGAGCTGTGAAATGACAACACAAGGTCCGTATTCTGTCCTCAGATCAATGCCGCATGTGTGTGTGCTTCTGAAGCACATGGTATATGCTGTGTCTGTCTGGCAGAAACATTTGTGCTTAAAATACAGCCTGACAGTTCCCTGCCATCTTGCAAAACAGTGTGGCTTATTTAGAACAAATCTGTTATGACTGACCACAGAAAGATGCTTGTGTGTTTCTGAGCCTCTCCCTATGAATAGGCAAAAGGACCATCTGGGCACGTGGCATTTACACATCTTTGAGCAAAGTTAGCATTCTGCCTCCCAGTAAAATCCATCTCTCAGGGACTCTGTGGGTTTGTGATGCTTCCTGTAGAATGGAGGAGGAAAACAAATGCACTTCAGTAAAACAGAAATATCTTTTTTTTTCATCTGTCATAGCCACAGTTTGATAGTATCTGTATTTCATTTTCACTTCGGAATATCACAAGAGAGAGAAATGGCAGGAAGCAAGTTGCTTCCACATGGTTGTGAAAGGGAGTTGTTATATTTGGTTGTTCTCTGTGGCACATCTCTGTGAAATTAAAAAAAAAAAAAAAAAAGCCTAGCTACCATCCTGGCAGTGGGGAAAAAAATGTAATGTCTTTATCTCTTGTCTAAGAAAAATCATAAACTAAAATAAGAGAATGATCATAATGACATTCCCCCTTTGTCTGTCTTTACTAAAAATCAATCTGACTTATAATTAGGCAAATACTAATACTGATGTATTCATCTTAAAATATGTATTTTGTTGGGGAATACAGAATACTCAGAGAAAACATGGATTAAGATAAACAATTATTTTGTAATTGAAAGTTACCAAACTCCAAAAACTTTTTATTTATTTATTTATTTTTTAAGTACGATTTTTTTTTTCATAAGGAAGATTGGCCCTGAACTAACATCTGTTGCCAATATTCCTTCTTTTATTTTCCTCCCTAATGCTCCAGTACATAGTTGCATATCCTAGTTGTAGGTCATTCTTATTCTTCTATGTGGGATGCCACTACAGCATGGCATGATGAGCACTCTGTAGGTCTGTGCCCAGGATCCCAACTGGCAAACCCTGGGCTGCCGAAGTGGAGCATGTGAACTTAACTACTTGCCATGGGCCAGCCCCCAAAAATGTCTTTTTGAGGAAGATTAATCCTGAGCTAACATCCACTGCCAATCCTCCTCTTTTTGCTGAGGAAGATTGACCCTGAGTTAACATCCATGCCCATCTTCCTCTACTTTATATATAGGATGCCACCACAGCATGCCTTGATAAGTGCTGTGTAGGTCCGTGGCTAGGATCCAAACCAGTGAACCCTGAGCTGCCGAAGCTGAGCACATGAACTTAACAACTAAGCCACCAGGCCAGCCTCCCAAAAACTTTTGAATATTAAGGAACTCAAAGAATTTTGCTTGATCATAGAGTAACATGACTTTTTTAAAAGAGAAAATTCACCAGAATTTATATAGGCAAACAAATTATTGATCATTGTCAGAAATAAGCCTTTTCACTCACGACATTTTTTATTTTACTCTTTGTAAAATGACTTTCACAACATATGGTTGACTATTTTCACTATCCTTGATGGAAACGTATCTTTCATTAGCATAACCAATTAATTTAGAAAACAGTCAAACTTAGGAAAGTATTACTAACAAGAAGGGTGATCAAGTGGGAACATCACAAGGACGGGTGTGACTATAAAACACTGAGGCTGATCCCAAATGTCCTTTCAGCTCTAAAATTCCACATGACATTACCTCTCTGAGATTATCTTTTGCAACTTGTAAATTCTGAGGGCAACTCCAAAAGAAGCGTGTCAAAATGTTTTACAGAAATGGCAGCATTGTTAAATTTCACGAAGAGGTTCGTGAAGGGGTCACTTTGAAAGACAATCACATGTTGTCACTCACAATTGTTGAGAGAAACTATTAGTCCCATCACTTTCTAGTCACAAATTTGGCTTAAGCATCAGTTGTTTGCCTTTTATCAAGTGTAATACTGAATCAGCTAAATTGTGGCCACATCTTACGTTTATTAATTCAAAACAACTTTTCCTTACTCTCTCTTCCTTTTTGTTTCTGTAGTCACTGCCATGATCTAGGTCAGGAGCTGGAAATTTTAGGGGGCCAGATATTAAATATTTTAGGCTTTGTGAGTCAAGAGGCAGAACTGAGGGGATAATGCAGGTACTTACACAACAAGAGAGAAAACTCCTGTCCTGACCTGCCCTCTTTGCCTGAGGTGGCCACTCCAGGTAGTGGAGATGCTTTGAGACCAGTTGCTGTCTAAAGAAAATTTTCTCAGAATGATGATGGATCAGACCAAGGGAGAAGGACCTAGCAGGCAACAGGGTTGGTGGCTGCCGTGGTCAGTTTCACTGTCTGCCCCAGTGACACTCAAATTTAGTGCAGCCATTTCAACTGGATCAGCAGCCCTGAGGCAAGGCCCCATCCTGAACTGAGATCTGACATTTGGTGCCATCAGCTGCCAATAGCAGAGTCCTCAGTGTGTGGGTGGCACCTAGCAGGAACCCAGGCAAGGTGTGAGTGGGGAAGCAGTTACTGGGTGTGGAGGCAGAATGGGGAAGTAACTCCCTCCCCCGATGCCTCCCACCTGGCCCTTGGTCTCAGTGGCTCTTAGTGCTGGCCATTGGGCTGACTAAGCACAATGCTTAGTGCTGGCTCACTGGATTCGTGCCCACAGACAGTACAAAAAACCGGCCAGATTTGGCCCACCCCTGATTTGTCAACCTGTGGCTTAGATGATCCCTTGTCTAGAATCCTTGTTTCACTAAATCCCAAGAAAGGGCCATCTCTCCAAGGAATAGTGTTTCCTGCGGCAAATAGATGATGGGCATAAAAGATCTTACAATCATCCTCAGGAACTTGTTTTGGTGTTTAGTTACTATTTAGTCCAATAAATTATTTTTAGGTCTATTTCAAATCCTTTCTTCAGCAATTTCTTATATTCTTCCTCAATTCGGCAGAAAAATAAAAACTTCCCAATTCCCTTCACGAGTGGTGGCATCTAGGCAGATTCTCGGGTGGGTCTGTGTTCCTTCCCTAGGGGCCAAATAGCACTGTGGTAGAGAGCAGGGTCAGCAAACCACAGCCTGTGGGCCCAAACCAGTCGCCCCCTGTCTCTATTTTTGTATGGCCCACAGCTAAGAATGATTTTTACATTTTTAAATGGTTGGGAAAAAAATCAAAAGAAAAATACTATCTTGTGACACATGAAAATTTATGAAATTCAAATTTTAGTGTCCATAAATAAAGTTTTATTGGAACACAGCCAAGCTTATTCATTTACATCTTATCTATGGCTGCTTTGCACTAAATGGCAGAGTTGAGTAGTTGTGACAGAGACCGTATGGCCTGCAAAGCCTAAAATATTTACTATCTGGCCCTTTACAAAAAAAAAAAAAATTGCCAACCACCGGTTTAGAGTATGGCTCTAAAATCAGACTGCGTTCAAATTCCTCTTCACCATTTTTAGTACTGTGAACTCTTGAACAATTTACTTAACTTCTCTTTGCATCAGTTCCTTCGTCTATGAAACAGGGCTATGAGAGTACCTACTATAAGTGATGCGAAGAATAGGTGAGTTCATCTATGTAAGCAGCTTAAACCAGGGACTGGCACTTAGTAAGCATTTAATAAATGTTAGCTATTTCTGTTGGGTTTTTCTGAAATTGGAGTTTATTTGTACAAATAGGCACAACAATGAAAGAAATATGGCCTTTCCAAATACAAGAAGTAATCAGATGGCAAAAGATTTTGAATTTTTCACATGGAATGCTTTGGTATTTTATACATTAATAAGAAACACTTAGTTGGCACTATATATTTTATACAGAGGCATGGAAGACACCATGACTCCTTCTAGAAGCTATGAGTCTACTGAGGGAACAAAGTTCAAACCCATGAAACAGAAGTACCTTAAAAAGATTATTTCCTCTCCCAAACAATTTAGAAAACATACAATTTTTCCCACTATGTTAATAGCAACTCAGTGTACTCAATTATCTTGAAAGACTCTATCTATTGGGCCTAACAATAATCAAAATCATCAAACACAAATCAGTTGCACTTCTAAACACTAACAATGAACTACCTGAAAAATAAATTAAGAAAGCTGTCCTGTTTACAATGGCATCAATAACGATAAAATATTTAGGAATAAATTTAACCCAGGAGGTAAAAAACAAGACTTTGATGAAAGAGATTTAAAAAGACACAAATAAATGGAAAGATATACTGTGTTCTTGGATTGGAAGAATTAATATTGTGAAACTGTCCATACTAACACAGGCCATCTACAGATTCAATGCAATCACTATGAAAATTCCAAGGGCATTTTTCACAGAAATAGAAAAACTGTCCTAAAATTTATATGGAACCACAAAAGACTCCAAATATCCAAAGCAATCCTAAGAAAGAACAACAAAATTGGAGGCATCACGTTTGCCAATTTCAAGCTATATTACAAAACTACAGTAATCAAAACAATATGGCACTGGGATAAAAATAGGAACATATACCAGTAGAACAGAATACAGAACCCTGACTTAAACCCATGTGTATATAGTTAACTACTTTTTGACAAGGGTGCCAAGAACACAAGATGGAGAAGGAACAGTCTCCAATAAATGGTGTTGGAAAAACTGGATAGCCACAGGCAAAAGAATGAAACTGGATCCCTATCTTACACCACTCACAAAAATTAACTTTAAATGAATCAAAGACTTCAATGTAAGACCTGAAACCATGAAAATCCTGGGGGGAAAAAACATAGAAAAAAGATCCTTGACATTGCTCTTGGCAATGATTTGTTTGATAAGACACCAAAAGCACAGGCAACAAAACCTAAAATAAACAAGTAAGACTACATCAAATGAGAGAGCTTCTGCACAGCAAAGAAAACAATCTACAAATTGAAAAGGTGCCTAAAGAATGGAAGAAAATATTTGCAAACCATATATCTGATAAGTGGTTAATATCCAAAGTGCATAAAGAACTCATGTAACTCATTATTTACTCATACTTCAAGCAACAATCCAACTAAAAAATGGGCAAAGGACTTGAATAGACATTTTTCCAAAGAAGACATAAACATGGCCAATAGGTATATGAAAAGGTGCTCGACATCACTAATCGTCAGGGAAATGCAAATCAAAACCACAGTGAGATATCACCTCAGACCTTGTAGGATGACTGTCATCAAGAAGACAAGAAGTAAGTATTGGCAAGGATGTGGAGGAAAGGGATTCTGGTGCACTGTTGGTAGGAATGAAATTGTTTCAGCCACTATGGACAACAGTATGGCGCTTCCTCAAAAAATTAAAAATTTAACTACCATATGATCTAGCAATTCCAATCCTGGGCATATATCCAAAGAAATTGAAATCAGTGCATCAAAGATAATATCTCAATGCAACATTATTCGTATATAGCCAAGATATGGAAACAACCTACATGTCTTCCAGTGGATGAATGGACAAAGAAAATGTGGAGAGATATATACAATAGAATATTATTCAGCCATAAAAAAGAAGGAAATCCTGCCATTTGCCACAATATGGATGAATCTCAAGGCCATTATGTTAAGTGAAATAAGTCAGAAAAAGACAAAAAACAGCAAGCTGGCTTCATAGACAGACTAGAATGGTGGATATCAATGGTTGGGAGGAGGGAAAAATGGGTTGATGTAGGACAAAGGGTACAAATTTTCAGCTATATGAAGGATAAGTTCTGAGGATCTAATGTACAGCATGGTGACTACAGTTAATTACATGGTATTATATACTTGAAAATTACTGAGAGTAGATCTTAAGCATTCTTATCACACACGCAGAAAGAGTGAGCTATGTGAGGTGATACGTATGTTAGTTGTCTTGATTTTGGTGATCATTTCACAACGTAAATGTATATATCAAATCATCACATTATAAACTTGAAATATATACAACTATATTCGTCAATTGTTCCTTAATAAAGTTAAAAAAGATTACTTTATTTGCAAAATATTAGAAAACATACAAATTTTCCCACTATTTTAATAGCAATTCAGTATACTGAATTATCCTGAAAGACTATATTTATTGAGCCTAAGAATAGTGCTGAGCCACAATTCATCTTTAGGACTTGCATTTTTTCCCTTATCAACATGTTTGCTGCCTGTAACCTAATATGTGTTATTCCCACTCATGCAGTAGAATAATGGCTGAAAATTAGGTTTTTTTCTTCTCACTGACATCATGGTTTATAAATAGACTTGAAATTTCCCAAGGCATTCTAAATGGAAAATAATGTTAGTACATAAATTGTAAAACTCCTAGTCAAGAAGTCCTGTTTTGAAGTTAAAGTTGATAACTACAGACTTTCCTGATAAGAAAAACATGATCATTCATTCATTCAACAACTGTTTATTGCATGCTACATGGCCAACACTCCCATGGAACTTGTACTCTCGTGGTACTGGAATGATACTAAATGATTCTGACTGACCTCTTATCCTATCAAGAGTTTCAGACTAATCTTGCTCAAACCGTATTTTTGTCAATACATCTTCTTGCTCAAGGAGCTTAGTTTCTCGTCGTGCCCTGCATCAAGTGCCAACTCCTTAGCATTGCATTTAGAGCCTTTCATGATCTGACCCGAGACTGTCTGTTTTAAGTTTTCTCTTGTTACTGCATTTCCGCACTTTCACTCTTAAACTCTGTTGCCAACAAACTCACCTACTTAGCATCCTGTAATCATTTATTTTTCTTCTCTACCTCTGTCATAAAAAAAGACTACTTTAAAAGGTAATAAATATTGACTGGTATCCATGGAAAGTTTCTATTCCATAAGCAAAACATAAATGGGATTTTTTTTTCTGTCTCTTAGATACCTTTTTGTCCCCTCTCCAGCATGACACTTGACTCTTTAACTGTGGTAATATGAGACTAGATCTTAGTCAAACGCTTCACAGTGACTCCTGGAACTGTTTCTGTCACGCTTAAACTGTCTCTTATTTTTGAAATTTTTTTTCCTTTGCCCATTTAATACTCATGCTTGTGATAAGCCATTCATCTGTAAATTTCAAACTTTTATCATATGACATTTACTAAAATTTATTGAAAGCCTTCAACATTCAAATTTTGGCAGACTAGAAGCTTCATGAGGACACAGCCTGTGACTATGTGACCATCTTTTCAAGGGTTATATCTTCAGTAGAAAGTAATTCATAAATATTTCTATTAAATCAATGAATCTTATTTTCTCTCTAAAAGCTTTTAACACTTCCTCTCAGTTTTTATTTAATTAAATATTATTTCAAGCCTAACTTGCATCAGGCATGTACTATGCTAATCTATAATAATGAAAAGAAAAAAACATTGAAAAAGTTACCTTAACACTAGATTTTTATAAAGCTAATGGGAGTGTAAGCATTTCCTCTGCCATGTTTCAATAAATTTTATTTGAACCTTCATAATAATTCTGAACAGAGCCTTCCTGCTGTGCACAATTTCAAAAAATATTTGTCTTATTCCACCCTCTACACTCTAAGCAATTGAAAGTCAAGGCTCTGTCTCTTCAGTCTTTAAATTACCTCCAGTTCTTAGGCAGTACTTGGTCTGTAGTCAACGTGAAACAAATATTTGTTTAGCTGAATTGGACAGTTTAGGCAATAAAAAATCACTAACATATGCACAGTCCTTACACCATAAATGGATAATGCCAAACTTCACACTTAATAGTCACATACACAGCTTCAGCTTATGTTTGTGATATATGTTTTTCATTTTGTTTTTGTTGCTATTATTTCACACAAAGAGTGAGAACCCTGTCTTCAAAACCCAAGGTCCTGTGCCCAGGTTAGTCTGGTCAGTCAGTGTCCCATTGCCCACAGCACAACATAGATTTCTCCATTACTGCAGCCCCAAGCTGAACTTTATTGGAAGCTAATTCCAGAGAGGAGTGTTCTCGTTTCACTCTTCACCATTTTGGTTACAGCTTATCTTTCTCCTAATTCATTCACCAAGTGATGATTTATAGAACAGACCTTAACTCAGTCATATTGATCTGCCTCTTGTGGTTATTATGATGGAGTCAAATTTTACTGCATTTTCAAGATTAAGATTCTATGTAGCCGTATCAAGTTTCCAACTAATACTTTCAATGGCTTTTGATTCAGCGTAATTTCCTTCTTTTACAGCAATGGTCTTACATGTTTAAAAGAGAAATAGAATACCTAGGGAGCGACATTTTAAGTAAATGAAGACCCTTATTAGAAATAAAAACAATAGTGTCAGTCCAAGTTGATGCATGGGTTGCGCTTCTGGATGTGATCATAATTCATTTTTTAAAAAGAATGATTTTATAGTAGTGTGTCCTGGCATTTACAAGGAGGTTAGGTGGTGGTTATGAATTTGCATATAAACAAAAAAATTAACACAAAGCTAAGCTTGTTTCACCATAATTTTATTTTAATGAACTATATTAAACTTTTAATTTGGGAAAACACCTCTGCAAATCATCAGAATCTGAATCAGGTCCCCAAGTTTCTAGCCCTCTCTAACAAGGACTCTCCTTATACTTTACTATAGTGGTGCGCTTATTAGAGGAAATCTTTCTCATGTTCCAGCTGCTTCACTTGAAAATAACTTTATATGCCTCCCCTCTTTGGTCTCAAAGACTTATCCCCCCCCTCTTTTCAAAGGTTATCCCTTCCGCTTGTGCTCTTTATCTCATTCCCTTTTGCTCAGTTTCTTCCCCTTTAATTTTCCATCTCTGCCTTGTCTTCCAGCTCTCCTTGTTCACTGAGATTCCCTATTTTTGCTTACAAATTTATGTGAGGATCTCGTTATCCAACAAGGTGTCTTTTTCACTGTATTGTACCTTCACAGACAGGTCTTGTTTCTTAACTCGTTTTCACTGCCGGATTCTAAACCGATCTGACTGCCCTCATCTCTGTACACCAATTACCCTCTCATTC
The DNA here is from genome assembly GCF_021613505.1 of Equus quagga. Classification (NCBI taxonomy): domain Eukaryota; kingdom Metazoa; phylum Chordata; class Mammalia; order Perissodactyla; family Equidae; genus Equus; species Equus quagga. Next base: position 98,238,250 of record NC_060270.1, on the reverse strand, counting down.
CTGTGTATACTCATTTAACTTTTATTACACTCCTGAAATTGCATTCTTGAAGACTTCATAGTCTTGGTGATCTCTTTGTGACCAAATTAAAATAATTTATTGGATTTTGTAACCCTCCATCTTTCTGGAATTTCTGGGAGATTTGGTTATAACCAACCTCTCCTGCTTCCTGGAAAATTATCCCGTCTCTCTGATTATAATTTTCTATCTTTTCATTGGCTTCTCTTCCTATTAACATTCACTACATACAAGGGCTCTTCAACTCTCTGGCATGTAATAATTTTTCTTGCTTATAGTTTTCAACTAGCCTCCACATCTTTAATTATTATGTGTATTCTATTAATGTAAAAAGCAAGTTATTAAAAAAGAAATCAATACTTAGGAGTTTTTTTTTTTAACTGCCAAATCCAGGAAAGAGCTTTACTGTGTTTCTAAATATCTCCTTTGGCCTTGAGAGAAATAGGGAATAAAGGAACTTTGGTGTTTCCAGCTCACAAAGAAGAGATTTTTTGAGAGGGAGAAGCAGATGGAGAAGGATTTGACTGGAAGGAAGTTGAAATACCTCAAAGCAGGCTGGGGTGGCTAGGCTCGGTCTCTGATTCCAGTTGGCATCCTCTTCCCAGCCCCACTGAAGGCACAGAGGATGAATGCTGAGAGGGCATCTCTGAGTGCATTTGTGCTGTGGGTACCAGGCTCAAGAGAAATATCACGATAATAAAAGAAGCAATATTGAAGATATAGACTCTCTCAAATTAAGAGCTTAGCTCCTCCCCAGTTTTCCAGCCCCAAGTAAGCTCAGGATGCTTTTACAACCATACTGAAGGCGGGGGGTCAGGAACACTCAGTAATAACTGAGATTGAGTTTTCCGCTAACAAGACAGGCAAGAAATTGAAGCAGATTAAATTTCATTTGAGATATAGATATGTTGAATCTTAGGGCAACATTAATACTCTGAATTTATACTATCTGCTTCGACCTCTCTCCTGAATTTCAGTTCTGATTGCAGAATCTACATTTTCTCTCGAATGCTGCATTATGACCTCTAAATCATTTATCTTGCGATAGGGTTAGATTTTAGGTTATGAATAACACTGCAAAGAACATCCCTACACTGTGTCTTTCTTTTAGGTTATTTCCATAAGATAAATTCCCAGAAGTGGGCTCACTAGGTCAGGATCAGAGTCAGGTGGTAGACAAGAATTCAGTAGAAGATTTGCTAAGGCAAGACAAGTTGTTTATTGTGTATGAAAAACTAAAATGAGTATAAAAGAAGTCTTTGGCATAGCAATCTATCTATGTTGCTCTCTCTTCTGTTCTTCCATTTATTCTCCCTCAAAAACATCAGCCAATCTCTAAGTTCTCTCCCTTTGTCACTCCAACTCAGGGTTTCATCACCTTTTAATGCTCTTTGTTGTGGTGGGTATGAGGGGAGGGAGTTTTCTGTGCATCCTAGGATGTTTAACAGCATCCCTGATCTCTACCTACTAGCAGCCAGTAGCAAACAGCCCCCTTATAGCTGTAACAGTCTAAAATACCTCCAGATATTGCCAAATGTCCCATGGCGGGAGGAACTATACTAAACCACATTAAGTTACACATTTCTTTTAAGTCAACCATTTTGACACTAAAGATATTCTGGCACAGCCATTTTATTTAGTCTTTTTTGATGTATGACATTTTGATGCAGCATGAAAAGCTCACTTACAAAACATATTTTTTTTAAAAAAAGCATAAATTATTGTTGATATCAGATCTCTGAACCACATTAGAACCCTTATTCCACCTCTAATCTCATCCTTTACTGAATCTCACCTCATCAAAGATGAAGTAACTCCCAGGTATGAGATGAAGGATTAAAATATTAGTTGCTCATTACCTACACACACACACACACAAAATGTATGACACAACCTCATCAAAATGGGAGTTTCAAAATATCCTGCTTTACTGCCTTGTTCCTCTCTGTGTCGCTCCCACTTCTCTCTTTCTTTCTGTTTTTCTTGTGTAACTCTCCATCTCATACTATCAGATTATTTGGGATGCCCATTTTTGTTGGATATGCTAGGTAGCAAGGATAGGATGCATACTTCAGTGATTGGATAAACGAACTTGAAATGAGCTGACTACTTCACCAGGGGGGTCAGTTGGCAAGACTGCCCCGTGGAGTGTTGTGAGGAAAGGCAGCAGTCAAGGATCCCTTCAGTAGAGCAGAAAGATAACTAGAAAATTTCTCCAAAGGACTGGAAAGTTGACATGTTAGGAAGCGGGATATCCTCTTTATCAGTTCAAAGACCATACAAACTTAAAGAGTTCAAAATAACAAGAATTTCTGAACCTGGAATAAATCCCAGAACAGGAATTATATGTAACCACTGTTAACTGACTCTGTGATGGCCAGGTAGTTTCTCTGTTTCATTTTCCCTAAGTATAAAACTCTACATTATTTAGATAAAATGGAAAAAAAGCTCAAATGGATTTGGTATCAGGGATCCTGGACTCTCTTTCGGTTCTGCTGCAGACTTTTCTCGACGTTACCATGCTTGAACCTTGATTTCGGCACCCCTTCTTCCTCCCTCAAATGGGCCGTGTGAAATCACCACCATTATCATTAAAAAAGGGAAGCACCTAGAAAGAAATCAAGCCGCAAATATAACAGCTTAAATGCCAACCAGCTTTGTGGAGTTTGTTTGTGATGAAAACTATTTTCAGATTGCATTTCAGCCATTTATATTAAAATGCTATATCAATGCAAAATAACAGAGTTGCTGTAGGCTGCCACCCAGCTGCTCATTTCCCTGTCAGAAGCTGTTTCTTTTCAGAGGTAATCTGGTAAGAGGCAACTTGCCACCTTAAAGAACATCGCTGGATGTCAAAAGTATAGACATGCCACACACACACATGCACACACACAAATGAATTCTTACTGGAAATCACAATGCAAGTTGGTGTAAAGGCCAGTGTTATTAGATCAAAGTGTAGAAGATTAAAAATTTTAAAGGTTTTTAAAATGAATTTTAAAGTTTCGAAAATGAATTTCAGTGGATTTTTAACAAGAATGGGTTTAATTCTAAGGAAGTGTAATACTCTCAACAAACTTTTGAATAAGGGCTTTTCATGTACAAAGGCCTGATTTTACTCATCTTTGAGTAAAACATAGTACCTATAATACCGGTAACAGGGCCATGACTAGGAGAAGTATTCAATATGCATTTATCATGTTGAATGCCATCTGGCCATTCCCAAATAGATGACCTATAGGATTTTTCATTTGAATACCTACTGTTGCAGCTCTCCCTGCCTGCTGGGCAGTTTGATTATTCCTCTGCCCTCTTAACCTCAACGTGAACTCATAGATTTCTCCCAAGACAGTTCCTTGTCCACACATCTGTGATTCTGCCACAAATCTCTTTACCAGATTAACCAAGAATAAAACCTCAATTGACTTTGATTTTTCACAGTCAGTCACTTTGTCTTGTTTACTTCTCCTCTAAAATGACTCAGATCTATTTCTACTATGCTATCACACCAACCATAGTCTGGCATAATGGGAATTCATGGACCTGGCCTCTAATCACGAGCGGTGAGACCCTGAGCAAGTCTCTTGATTTCTTGGTACCTTAGTTTCTCTTCTGAAAAGTCAAGGGGCTGGACCTGATCCATGTTTTACAAAAACAACAAGTCACAACCTGCTAGAAAATCTTAAAATAAGTAGAATGTGTTCCCATTAGCATTTTCTAAAATTTAAAAATAGAGCCAAAAATGGCAAATATTATCATAAATACTACGGATAAATATTTTCTGATAAACTTTCTTTTGTGTTATATGTATGTGTGTTTATGTAAAACACTTCTTAACTATGGCTCATGGTTAAAATAAGCTTGAAAGCCACTGCACTAGGTGATCTGAAGGTCCTTCCATTTATAAATTGTGTGATTTTATTCCGGGCCTTTACCGTTTCATGCATAGATTATTTCAATAGCCTTCCAACTATTCTGCCTGCTTAGAGTCTCTTCCCTTTCCAATCCATCAAGTACACTGCAGCTAGGCTGCCCTTAAGTAGCTCTTTCTAAGTGTAATTCCCCGGCTCAAAACCTTTAAATTATTTCCCTTTGGAAGAAAGTCCCTATACTTAGTGCAGAATAAAAAGTTCTCCCCATCTGGGTCCATTCTATCTTTATAACCTAATCCTCCTCTGTCCTATGTGAACTCCGAGTTCCATCAAATGCGTCCATTGATCATCTTCTGAACATCTTTTCCAAATTGCTGCCCATAACACTTGGTCCACCCATTTTCCCAGCTTAGAATACTTTTCCCCCTTACTCAGTGTATCCTGTTTACTTTTCCAGATTAGCTCATTTTTTCAAGTTAAAAAAAAAGGCTTGGTAATATTTTGATCAGGATTATTTTGATGAGGATTAAATTAATTTAAATAGAACTGACATAATTAGCATATCAAATCTTCTTACCTACAAACAATATATGTCTTTCTAGTTTTTCAAACTTTCAAGTCCCTAGGTAGTATTTTAAAATTTTCTTCATATATGTTCTAAGAAATTACCTTGTGTTTGTAAGTACTTAGTATATATTTGTTAATAGCAATGTTATTAATGTTAATGATGAGTTAGTGCCTGTTTTGGTTGGGAAGGAGCCAATGTTGTTCATTTTAATTGATCAACCTAATAGTAAGATTAAAAGTTAAAAAAAAACTTTAAAATCAATAATTGGTTGAAACAATTTGTAAATATACTAAAAATAGGAAAGAGCCTTAGATGTAGAATCCTGAGAATTGGGGCTTGCTTTTGCTTCTCTTTGCTGGTGCATTAAAGCGATGGAGGGGTGGGGACAGAAAAACTTGGTAAAAACAAGCAAGAAATCCAAAAAACTAGACTTTCCTCATACTATGACTGACTTACTCTTCATCAGAAGGTTTACTATTTATTATTCTGATTTCCTTTTCTCTATATATGTTTAAAATACTTATTAGACCTATTTATCTCCTCTTCAATGCTCCTGAATACTCACTGCTAAGTTGAAGGTAAGCTTGTCTGACGTGTTATGGGTTGGCTTTATGCTGTTAAAGATAGATTTGATGACCACGGGAAGACAACAATGATGATGATTTGGGGGGTTTTGGAGTGGTCTCAACAAGTAGCATAGCTCTTCCTCACCTGGGTTAGGAGAAGTTTAAAAATTAGATAAAGAGTAAAGATGGAAGCCAAGATGTTACACTTATGAACAGAGGCAAGTTGAATGACTTTTTCGGAGCCTTGATTCAACTTGGAGTGAGACTAAGACCACTTTTATTTTGTCAGAATTATGATTCTGAAAAATATGAATTATGATCCCTAGAATTATGATCCACCTGTCCTTATTATAAAAAAGAAGAAAAGGGTTAGCCTGGTGGCACAGCGGTTAAGCTCATGTGCTCCACGTCAGCAGCCCAGGGCTCGTGGGTTCAGATCCTTCGTGTGGACCCACACACTGCTCACCAAGCCATGCTGGGCAGTGCCCCACATACAAAATAGGGGAAGATTGGCACCGATGTTAGCTCAGGGACAATCTTCCTCAAGCAAAAAGAGGAAGATTGGCAATGGATGTTAGCTCAGGGCCAGTCTTCCTCACCAAAAAAAAAAAAAACAAGAAGACTATGGCATTATCACAGGAGTCCACACTCAGGAAGATCATCTTAGAGGTCTTTTCAACTTTTGAATCTTGTGGTTGTAAAATCCATTATCATCTGATTGCATAAAAATAACATATAAATGTTATAGACCATAAACCTTTGAAGTGTGGTTGTAAATTATATAAACATATCTGTACATATACATATTCATGCTGTGATACATTCAAATGATGAAAAATATCCTTTGCTCCATTGCTGCAGTGAGTTTCTTTTCTAAAATATGTTGTGGAGACATTGACAGTATCTCCTCTCTTTGCAAATGACTAATGCGAGAAGGTAACTTTGGAAATTACACTGCAATGTAATCATCCATATTGCGGATTGTGGATAAAATTGATTAGAATAATATTGAAACCCCCCCAAGGGACTATACAATTATAAGTCAAGTCCCAAATGGAAAAGGTTTTTTGAAAAGTTGGCAGATGTCTTAATGAAAATGAAGCATTACAGTAATATATTAGGGCAATTTGTTCATTATTGACAAGCAAATCACTAAACTATATAAATTACTGAATTAGACAGGCAGAATTACTTTTCTTTCAGCGAATGGTTAATCAAATATTACTTTTAAATGCTCATTTGTTTAAGTTTTTGATATGCATATTAGTAAACAAATGATTGCCCTTTACTGCGAGCTCCATGTTGGCTTTAGATGCTGAAAATCTAAATATTTGAATTTACATCTATTATGAACCAAATTCAACCATAAGATTGAAGCCTACCTTTCATAGTCCACAGTATAACATATAAAAGCACCAAGATTTGGTGTTTCTCCTTAATAAATACATTTACTTGGCATTTCTGTTTGTTTTTGTTGTTGTTTTTGTTTTTAAACAGCCTTTCATGAAAGAACAACATCAAAATAAATCCTTGAGGAACAGATAGCGCTAGTTAACAAGTGAGGTAATTACGTATCACCATTCCACGTGCTGGGGGGTTGTAAATGATTTCAAAGTGTGTTTCCGCATTTGTTTCCAAGGACTTGACCAAGCACAGACGCTCCATGTATATCAGCAACGAGGGCAAATTTATTCTAATAGATATTTATTCCAAGAACAGGAATCTTTCTGTTTCATATTGCACATGAATATTAAATAAACTACCTGCTGGCAACTACACAATATTTTAGTCTCTAATTTTAAAAGTACACTGTATTTTAATACCTATTTTTAAACAGATATCAATTTTTATGGAGCAGTACATGAGTTGTTGATGGATAAATCACCCAACCATGGTTAAAGAGAGCCTAATCTCCAGCTGGTACCAGATCCATTTAATTGTATCTTCTGACCTCACCTCACCTGAGCCTGCATTAAAATCATAATACAGTTCAAGTGTAAAAATGATATACTGTTTGTTCGCCCTGTTTATAGAGGGGCAAACATACAGTTAAATTCATATGTTTAAAATTAGTGTAGTCATTTGAAAAGGTTGAGTTACATCAAACTGCCTCTCAGCGTTTTCTCTGCTCTTTTTTTATTCAAATGACTGGGCCTCCATCACCAGATGGGAGAGGCTGTTAAGAAAGTTGTGGCAGCTTTTCCTGGACACCCAGAAGATTGCTCCCCTCCATCAAACACAGAGAGCTTGCAGGCATCATTTAGTAATGGAACAGTCCACTTTTTTACTGTGTTCAGCAGGCACTAGGACAGAAACTTTTAGGGGTTCTAAATCCTTGACAAAGATGATGGTATTTCGTACTGGACTAAACAGTAGCCCTTGAGTCTATCTCCATTTTCTTTAGAATGAAATGTTGTCCTTAGATTCCATGGTAGTTTCATTTTCATAAATTACAGCCCCCCAGGTTTCTTCTGTTTTAAGAGCCAGTGTGGTGGTTGTCTTTTTAAAGTGCTGCTCCAGCCAGACCTCTATTGATCTTAACAATGTTTCCAAAAGCTGAATTGAGAAAATTGAGAATGGCATTGTTTTTTAATTCTGATTCAAAGAAACAATTAGCTAATACTCATTACAAATAACATTTATTGAGAGTTTACTGTGCCCCAGACAGACTTGATGCTGAGTCCCCACAACATGTAATGCACTAGAATGTGTAGCTCCCCTTCTCCCAAGTAAGGATCTTGTCTCTTTTATTCACCATTAAATCTCCGGTGCCTAAAAGAGTGCCTGGGAGGAAGCAGATGGCCAGTGAGTAAGTACAGAATCAATGAATGAATCAATGAACGCATTATCTCGTTGAGTCTCTACAACTACCCTGTGAGGTAGAAAATATGTTTATCCCCGTTTTACAAATGAGGAAACTAAAGTTCAGAGAAGTTAAGTAAATTGCCCAAGATCACATCCATTTAGTGGCAGAGCCAGAATTTGGAATGAGCCAGAATATCTGCCTGATTCTAGAGTCCCTTCACTGCTTGGATTCTGGAGTCTCTTCAACATTACGATAATAGCTCGGTCACAGTGCTTCTCAAAGTTTGACGCGCATCAGAACCTCCCGGTGGACTTGTTAAAACCCAGATCACTACCTTCCCCGCTCCACAGAGTTTCTGCTGCAGTAAGTCTGAAGTAGATTTGCAGAATTTGCTTTTCTAACAGGTTCCCAGGTGAGGCTGATGCAGCTGATCCTGGCACCACAATTTGAGAAATACTGGCCCTGTGATTCAAACCGAGTCTTCCCAGTAAAATTAAAATAAAATAAAAATATGTTTTGATCCACTTTGCCTATGATAGTATAACCATCGGATGTAACAAAATAAGCTGTTTCTGTTTCTATAATTTACACTATAGTTTCTTTCCCACATCCATATCCACCCCGCCCCCATAGTTCACTGTAGCATGTATAGCTGGTTCTAAGCAACAACTACATCGACCACTTTGATCAATCTGATAGATGTGAATCTCTTTCCTGAGCTAATTTTTACTCTTTTCCAGGGAGGTTTTGCAAAGACTAGTTTATCCCTTTGAATTTACATAGTATCGGACTGACTCCAGAATGACAAAAATCCACCCACCATCCAGAGAGGAAACTCAAGGTCAGAGCATCTCAATTACCTTGTTACTCTGGTCCAAAAAGCCAAACAAACCATGCATAACATTATATTTAACTCTCCTGGAAACAGTTGCTGAATGGTGAACTTATGGGACTTGGAAGGCTGAATTTAACGTCATAGAAATATCTGTGGGAGTATTCACTAGGTGTGGGATTATAGTAGGATTTCGATCTTTACTGTCAAGTATAGCCAGGTCACCGGGAGAACCAAAATAATCTATTTCTTAGCATATGTTTTTCTTAGGCCCCTTCAGGTAAAGTCAGGGTTAATTGTTAAGTAATTTGTCATAGATTTATTCCTGATGTCAGTACTCCCCAGCACACATCATAGCCCTCATTCCTTTCTCCTGGGTTACTGGAAGTTCATCCTAGTGGTTCTGCCATCTCAGGACTGGCCTCTGCCAGTCTCTCCACATATTCCCGCCAGTTATTTTCTATGATGCTGGTCTGCTGATGGCATCCCCTTCATCTATAGCCCTCTGTTGTGTCATAACATTTTTAGGACAAGAATCAGACTCATAAACTTTGTCTCATAAGACCCCTTATGATGTTTCTGCTCCTTATAGCTCTTATTTCCCAACACTCCTTTCTGACATGCGTTCTTCCATCCAGCCTTACTGATATTCTTGCAGATCATGCGAATTCTTGCATCATCTGTTTTAGGCATCTGTGCCTTTTTTCTTCTGCTTGGAATACTCCCTCCACAGTCCACATACCCACACACAAACAGGCCCATATATAACTTTTGTCAACACAATTACAACTCATTCTTCAAAATACACTTACTTCAAAAGCACCATGGAATATTTATCCCAAAGGACCTAGCACTCTATACTCATATAAGTGGTTTATTCCTTTTCCATACTATGTATTCCATGAGACAAGTACAAGATCTTCTTATATAACTGCCATTTCCCAGTGCTGGTAAGTGCTGGGGCTCCTTGCAGAGATTCAAAAATTGTTTAGTGAATGAATAAAAGAAAAAAGAAAGAGGGAAAGAAGGATGGAAAGAAGGAAAGAGAAGGAAGAAGGAAAAAAGAAAAGAAACTGAAGCAGGAAGGAGGGAGAGCAGGAGACAGGGAGACAGAGAGACACAGAGAGACAGAGACAAAGAGAAAGAAAAAAGTGTGATTAAGAATCTCCAGATGATTGCTTCTGGTAGCTTATATATTTATTCTTTGGAAAAACCATAGAATACAGGGGAAAGAACCCTGGACATGGAACAGTCAGTTCCTCAAGCAACTCTGAGTAACCCTCTGGTCACTCATCTGTAAAATGATAGATTCCTTATGGTAGTCTCCAGTATAAAATTCTGTGATTAACCATCTTAGATGGAAAAAGGAATTAAATGAAAGATGCCTTAACACTAATGGGAGATCGTGTTTTTCCTTTGTTAACTGGCAACTTTTCAAGTGTTGAAAAGACCTCAACCCTACTGAATATGAATCCCCTATTTGCATTTCATCAGTGTTTTATATAGTAATCTACATGCAAAGTAATTACGAGTCTAAGTAATCTAAGTGGTATGAGCTAATTTTGAGTATTACATGAGGTATCACCTCCTAAATTAGTGATGGGGAAACCGTAGAGTCTCCAATCTTTAAGGCTGAGCCAGTTTAATGGTTTTCAACTTTAACCAGTGATCTTTTTTCAAGCAAAATTTGTTAATAGCAAATATGGAAAACTTATAAATATTTAATCCATAAAACTGATTAAAGTGGTATTGTCTTGAGTGGTTGAAGTGGTAGTGGCGTAGGGAGCTGTAGCCTGGATTCGTAAGTGCTGATGTTGGCACCTCTCAATGCCATCCCTGACACCATTCTGTTGGACTACTGAAGACTTCTTGGAAACCATTGCGTCTAACCCAATGCCCTAAAAAAAGGAAAATGAGATCCAGTAATTTGCATGGCTTGGCAAATTAGTGGTAGTGCTAGGGTCAGAACACAGGTCTTCTCTTTTTCACACCAGTACTTGTTCCGTGACATCTATGTATATTCCTAGGTCTAGTGGCTAAGATTCAGCACTCTTACCTCTGTGGCCCAGGTTCATTTCACTGTCAGAGAACCATATGACCCATCTGTTAGTTATTATACTGTGGTGGCTGTGTGTTGCTATGACACTGAAAGCTATGCTACCAGTATTTCAAATACCGGCAAGGTCACCCACGGTGCTCAGATTTCAGCGAAACTTCCAGACCAAGACAGACTAGGAAGAAAGACCTAGCCACCCACTTCCAAAAAATTGGTCATGAAAACCCTGTGAATAGCAGCAGAGCATTGTCTAATAAAGCACAAGCAGATGAGAGGATGGTGCAAAAAGACCGGGCAGTGTTCTACTTTCTGCACAAAGGATCACTAAGAGTCAGAATCAACTCAACAGCATTAACAATAACAAAATTTGGCTTTAGTGCAACAGTCCAGGATTTTTTAAAACCCCTTAAGAGAACTCTGCTCACTTCCTCTTCTTCCCATCTTCTAAACAAGCATCGCTCCATGAATTAGTGTATGGTTAAGCTATTTAAAAGAGTGATTTATAGTTCTTGGGTCTTATGGATTTAGGCCCCATATAGCAGGTTTTCATTTTCAAGGAATTTTATAAGTGATTAACTAATCACCATAAATGCCTGCATTATATCTTAGAAATGATTACAGCTCATGTCACATTTGTGGCCATGAGCAAGACCTTACAATGGGATTCCTGGAACACCAGAAGTAGAACTGTAAGTGAAGTAAGGGATCTGTCTTGAAAGGGCACTTTTTCTCTATTGCTTTTAAATAACGAGTTTATAGGAACTGACAGGTGGTGAATAATTCCAGGACCAGTAAGGGAGAGGAAAAGTCTTATGTCTTTTCCTAAGTGTTATATCTTTCCAAAAACATTTCAACCTTATCTTTCTTGAAAACATCATCTTATGAGGCTAACTTCATTGTGTTTTCAGATCTGTGATTTTTCTCTCTCTTTGATTAGGTAAATCTAACTCTATATATATGAGAGAAATAATATCTATTGTAAAGAGAAATCATATCTACTGTATCTGTTTATAGTACTAGAAAAAGATGAAGACAGTTTCACAAATATTCAGAATTAATTGTAGAGAAATTGGGCAAATGCTCCAAATTCTCTGGTTAATTTCATATTTGTCAAGCTCAAGGATTAGCAATGACTTCTGGAGATTCTTAGAAGTGCTCGGAATGATAGGATCAGATGATGCCGGACCCATTTTGTGGAAGCGGCCAGGCCTCCCTGTGAACGTGTTAATGAAGACAACAGACCACATCGGAGTGTGCGTGATGTGCCAAGCAGGTCCTGAGTGCTTTCACATCTTTAATTCATTTCATCTTCAAAAAAACTTTATGAGTTAAGTACTGTTACTATTCCAATTTTAAGGAAGAGGAATGTGAAGAACAGAGAGTTTATGTAACTTTCCCAGTATTGCATAGCAATGGAGTATTTGAACCCAGGCACTCAGAGGCCTAAGCTAACGCTCTTAAATGTTATGTTACATTATCTCTTTCTATTGCTGATGTTGGGTAGAATGCCCACAGAAGGATGGCAGGTTAATAAAACTCTCCCAGAAACTTCATTTCCCAAAACAACAATACTCTTATCTGAGTGACCCACAAACTTTACATGGCAGTAATTGTGGGGCCTTAATAACCCAACAATCCATAGACAAACCACTGAAATGTATATTTTTAGATCAGTCCTTCCAGCCTTACTCTCTTCCATTGAACTTTTTGTCGTTGTTGTTGTTAAAGATTGGCACCTAAGCTAACATCTGTTGCCAATCTTTTCTTCTTCTTCTTCTCCCCAAAGCCCCCCAGTACACAGTTGTATATTCTAGTTGTGAGTACCTCTGGTTGTGTTGTGTGGGGCACTGTCTCAGCATGGCTTGATGAGCGGTGCCATGTCCACACCCAGGATCCGAACCAGCGAAATCCTGGGCTGCTCAAGTGGAGTGCGAGAACTTAACCACTCCACCACGGGGCCAGCCCCTCCATTGAACTTTTTAAACTGATTTGGTTTTGATACAGTAATTGATGACTTATCTTATCCTCCCTATCATAATTTCTAAAAAAGCAATGATAATGTCTTATTTGTAGTTCTAATCTGTGATTTATCAGGGACTGTGCCTTATTGATATTGGAAAAACTATCCTGTCTCATTATCCTTCACTATAAGGAATACTACATTCCCTGGCCAGGTGGTGTGCTGGTAAATGTTTAAGAACCTGCTCTCTAGAGGAATTTTTTTTAACCTTGCTTTGTAGCATTTACCAATTCCCATGGTGTAAACACTACTACAATCACCAACTTCAAGCAAATATGATGTTGCTGAATACAGAGTTAGGAAGAGATGCTAACAGTGGGTTCTTACCAGCTGCCAGTCAGTATGAAGGCTCCAGCACATCCCTGCTTTGGGCGTTCAAAAAAATGTAAGACCCCCCTGAAGAGCACAGAGAAAAGAGAAGTAAGGGGAGATACGAGTAAATCTTGACTTTAGAGTTTCTGCTTAACGTCTGCTGGTCCCATGAACCTTCACAAAGGCTCAGAGAGCTGCTCCTTCTGTTACTCTTTCAAAACATTTGTGAAGACCGCTCATCAAAGCGTCAATCTCCCTCTCTTTTTACTTGTCCAACTCCCCTAGTCAACTGCACACTCTTTGAAGCAGAGATTATTTTATTGCTCTTTTATCCCCTGAGTCTGGCCCAAAGAAAGTACAAAACAATCGTTGAACGAAAGAATAAATACTTGAAAAATATTGTTCTAACACAAGAGATTGTACCTATTTCTTTATTAGCAAGTAGAGGTCATGAGTATCCACCTGGATTTTGGCCTTACTGCAGAATTGGCCTGCTTTGTTGATTTATGGTTAATCCATAGCATTACCCTTTAACATAGTTATTTGTAGTTGGTGATTAAGTTCTGTGGACTTGTGATTAAGGAGTAATTAATTTTCCATACTTAACACTAATGAAATTTCATGTGAAATGAAAAGTAACTACAGAATTAGCATCTGCATCTACTTAACAGCTTGTCTTCATTACATAACAAACAGAAACAAAGTCCTTCGAGTCCATCCTAGCCAAGGGCTTAAGAATGCAGTGGAAAGAGACAGACAAAGAAAGACGGGCAGACAGACAGACAAATACTTAGAGAAGACTAACCTAAACTGTTATAAATCTATTTACAGAGCTAGGTTATCAGTTTTATTGCAGATATACTGAATAATAGAAAAAAATTGAATAATTTATCCAGCAATTTTCACATAAGCAATATTATTAAAATGAAGACATGAAGGAAGAGGTTATAGAGGAGAATATATAGAGGCCATGAATAAATGTATTAGGCAGCAGAGATGGTGAATGTTTTAGTAGGTTTGGACTAGGTTTTTAAAAAAAAGAAAGGAAGAAAGTACTCAATTTCTGTGAAGTCTGAAAATATCTGCCGGGTGGAAGTATTGCTTAGAGTGGGAAAGTTTATCCCCATCTTTTCATTGCTACTAGTGTTTTCAAAGGTTAAAAGCAACTCTCTGTCACACTATTGTCCTGGGAAAAGTAAAAGAGAGTGATAAGTAAGGAAGTGTTAACAGGAAATAAGAAAAGAAAAGCAGAGGAAGAAGTCATGCTAGCAAGCCAAGTAAAGGCACACACGAGGAGTTCTGTTCAGAGTCCCAAACTTCCCTGTGAAATATTGCACATTTATGGAAAAAAAACAAACCTCATGCTCATTTTTTTAACTATCCCATTTCCTTCTTAATATATATAATTATATAAATGCCATTATTATTATGTTTCCATAAAATATTATTTTAAAAAACATACTGACCTTTAGTATGGATCAAAACAACATATAAGTGCCTTTTTTTCAAGGAATAAACCTAGATGCTAGCCAAGCAGATTTGGTTTCTGTGGGAGAGTCACAGCATATTCAGACAGAAAATCCTGACAAATAAATGTTTGTTTTTTATTAAAAAGTGAAATGGGATGGAGCCTCAGACTTAACTACAGACAAGTTGTAGAACTTTGGAAAAACATGATTCCTCCACTTATGAATATTTGAGACAAGAAGGTATTTTTTGAGTATGAAATCATCAACTTCAGCGCAGTACACTCTACGAGTTGCTTTTAAAGGAGAGCAGGTGGCAGTTTCAAATGATATACATCGAGATGCAATGAGCGCTCCTGAAACCAAATTCAGAAGAAAGCACGCATTTTCTTCGTGAATTAGTGCCACTATGTTCGTAGTGTGTGTGTGTGCCTGTGTTCCTGTGTGTATCTTGCTAATTACACTATCTGTGGCTGTTGGATAAATGCAGAAATAAGGACCGTGCGTATGTTTATTTTTGACTTCAGTGTTTATTTCTGGACAATATTGCCTCTGCTGTTGAGATTTCTTGGATATTGTATCTTTCTGTTTTAGTGAGTTTTCCAGATACTAAGTATTTGTTTTTTGAGCACCAAATTGCTTTTCTTTACATTAAAAAGTTTGTTTAGATTTTTCTAAGATATCTTAAAATTCCTGCCTTCTTGAGCAGAGTAGACGTAATATCATTCTTTCTTTGACTCTCACCTTCGGTATCATTGATGGCGCTTACTGTTTGATTCTATGCCCTCAAGGCCCACTAAGTGTATCAAGGGACCTTCGACTCTACACTAAAGGGCCCCAAAATGCGATGTGTTTTGAGTTGTTTACTGATGATTTTCTTGCTGTGATTATGACTGCCAGTAGTAATACTCCCTCCATCATTATTTGTTTATTCTCCTTTGTTAAAGACTGTAGTTGAATCATCATATTTATCAAAATGGTGCATATAAAAAATGCAAAGTGGGGGCCAGGCTGTTGGCACAGTTTAAGCTCACACATGCCGCTTTGTCGGCCTGGGGTTCGCCGGTTCAGATCCCAGGTGTGGACCTACTTGCCACTTGTCAAGCCATGCTGTAGCAGACGTCCCACATATAAAGTAGAGGAAGATGGGCACGGATGTTAGCTCAGGACCAGGCTTCCTCAGCAACAAGAGGAGAATTGGAAGCAGATGTTAGCTTAGGGCTGATCTTCCTCAAAGAAAAAAAAAAGCAAAGTGGAAAGTTTTTGATGGATCAATTCTAATAACATCTCTTTGCACCCAGTTATGGACTCTCTTTTAGTTTCTTGGTTGTGATTAAAATAAACAAGGTACTTACAATATCTACATTTGAAAAAATGAGGTGTTTGATGTTGTAGGAAATCATGTGTCCCCTAACCATATACAATATAAATAAAGTTCTATTTGAAATTCTGACTCAAAGACAAAAAGTTGCTCAAAGGTCACCGGGTATGTTGTCAGTCTCTTTTTTGTCACCTGACATGATAGGGCTCAGTGGAAATATCTCAGAGACAATGTTTTTAGTCTCTGTCTCTCTCTTTCTCTCTCATGCATACAACCATACTACCCACCCACGCACACACCTCTTGGGCCTTCTCTGGTAAGAAAAAAATGTTCTTTCTATGCTTTTTTTTTTATTAGTGATTTTTCTTCGTGTCTGCCCAGGATTCCTTCTGCATTACAGGCCACATGTACAATACGAAGCAATGGAGACAAAATCATGACAGATGTTCTGAGTAAACTGAAGCCACTGACCCTTTTACCAGTTTCTCCTCCAGCTACAGTTCCATGACAGAGAAAGATGACAATTCACCAAGCATAAAATCTCTTTTAGGCCTGGAAATTTGAATGCAATTGTAAATATTTTTGCTTCACTTCTTTGGTTGAAATCTAATTTATATAAGAAACATTAATACAAAGTTATTTAAAGATAGACTGACTCTATTTCTTTTGAGAGCAAAAAGGGTAACTATTAATAATATGAAGTGTGTCCTGGACAGATGGGATGTGTGGCCACCTTACTCAAGTAACACATGATACTGTGAGTCAAGGCACCGACCCTCACTGACCACAAAGAAGACGTGTTTAGTAAGACTGAACAGACATTCATGATGCTAAAACATCAGAACTAAATGTGGCAGTAATATTGGAGAAGAATCAAAATTGAAAATATGATACTTTATGTCTAACCATATATTATCATTTGGCACATTTATTTATGTACCTATATGTACATTCTATTTATTTATTTATCCTATAAATATTTATTTATTCATTCATCCTATATGTATGTTATCCCATCAAATGAGATTATTTTTAAAAAAGTGTCAGCCCATAAAAAAGGTGCCTTTTTCAATATATTCTTGAAGAGGTGATTCTCAAATAGAAATTTCTGTCCCTAACAGTGGATATATATTCAGTACTTAGATGCATTCTTTTGTATTCCATGCCTCTAATTTCCACCTCAGGGTAGCATTAAAGTTTGTATATCATATGACTATTGGCCAAATACTCTTGATTAATAAACATACCTCGAGTCTCAATGAGTAAGGAGTCCTTATTAGAAATAAGAATGATGCTAAGTTGCTCCTAAAAATATGTGGCTGGGGTGGATGTAGGCTTTCATAACACTTGAATCAGACTGATTCTCAGCCCAGAGAAGGATTCTACAGTCAGGCTGGGACTCTGGGGGGCAGAGAGGAGTCATTGATGGATGATGTCTACTCCAGGTGTAGGACGGAGATGCTGCTGTGAGCTCATTGCCACATATTTACTGATCTTGGTCTGTTGGATAAAATCCTAACACTATATCCTGGCATTCAAGGGTCTCCCTGAAAACTTTATTTTCAAGCTTTTATGTCCCAAACAACCAACCCTAACTAAACTTCCACTCTAATCAGCCTGATAAATTCACTGTGCCCTAAAAATCTTGTTTTATTTCTCACTTTTCTGAGGTGGGTTTCCTGTGAGACTGAGATTTACGTACAGGAATTTTTAATGGAAAGTGCTCTGGGGCACACCTGTAAAGAAGCGATGGGAGTAGGATTGGACAGAAGAAGAAGTAAACAGTGATGTGGTTGCAACAGAGACCTCAATCAAACCCACGGGGCACTCCGGAGCTGGGCTGGCCTGCAGAAGGGTCTTGCATTGAGTTGAGGAGACTGGCTTTGTACCTTCACCTTAACCAATCACTGAGTACAGGGTGCCCCTTGAAATGGGCCATACTCTTGGGTGACACAGGTCCCTTGGGCTGAAGGCAATTGCTGGACGAGGAATAAGCTGTGAATTTCAGCAGCCAACACTCCTGGCAGCTGAGGAAATGAGTGCCTGGGTCCTGAGGCAGGGATAGGATGGCACACCAGCGTTCACTGCACCACTCTTTTACTTGGAAAGCCACTTTGATTCCTCTTTTCCATCTCTCCTATGGGACTTTAATTATCCTTACAGCAAAGGTCAAGTGCCACCTGTTATTCCTTTCCTGGTCTGGCCACCCAAGGCTAGAGAAAGTTTCTACCCCCCTGAATTCCTTTATTGTATCATGATAGCTCAGGGTGCAGCTGATCCCAAGCACAGTCGAGGCAGAGCAGATGTTGAGACACAACTTCACCCCACTAAGGCAACATTTATTTTTGCATGACTCAATATGCATGGGGGTTTTATTTTGGATCAAAAAAGTAAAAAGGGTGCCTGGTACCTGGGGCAAAGAAATGTGTAAAAGACAGCATACCATAAAGGCAATGACATTGAATCTGTTCTCATGTGGTCCCAGAAACCCCCTCACCTCTACAGCAATTAGAACCAGAAGTTTAAGAAGATATTTTCGAGAGTGATTTCATGGTACTTAGGACTAAAGTAGTGTCACTTCTGGAGCTAATGTGACACAGGGTGACACAAATTAGGGGATGTGTCTTCTCCCCAACTATTCTGCAAACCACTGTGCAGCCCTTGCACAACAAGACAGAGTGAAGGTGGCATCCAAAGTTTGAGTAATCTCATGGAGACACTGGCAGCCACTGAAGAGGTGAAACTATTTTTCAAGAATCTTACAGGCATCAATGAGGAAGCTGGAACAGAAAACGTGAGTGAACAATTCATGGGCACATTTGAGCAACTCTCTGCAGACTTTCATGTGTGGAAGAGATGGCTGAGTTTATGCTCTGATTCACGGGGTCGGGGTGAGAAGGAGTGGAGCTGCTAAGTTAATGAAATTCACGCTCGAGTTTTAGTGTGAGCTAATTTGAAAACTTCAGTCTCCTCTGGAAGTTATCACACAATGCCTTGGAAGCTTTAACTATTTATGCATGTATCTTCTCTCCTAACTAGATTATAATATCCCTGCAGGAAAGGCCTGTGTCTTTCCTTCACAAATATTTGATGATTAAGTCATAGATTGATGGCTGTAGGTCTCTTAGGGTCCTGGAGGATGTTATTTATTATTTACCATTCTCATCTGCAGACCTGGGCTTAGTAAGCAAGCAATCATAAAGGAGCATTTTCTCAGTAGTCACCATCCAATGATTAGTGTCTTTTCCATCAGCTTTTTTTTTCTTTTATTAAGATCAGAGTCCTTATGTCCTTATTAGTCTTCTTCTAGACGTCTCATATTTCTGTTTTCTCTTCTTCCCATCACTGGCGATGACTTCATGATGGTACTTCCTCATTCCCAAATCAAAACCTACATGGCATAGGATCACTAAATTCTCAGATGCTGAGATTAACCCAGTTTAAGAGTGTTTAATAGATTGGAACCACAGACAAGAAAGTGAGTTAAATATAGGCACTAGCCTAGGCTACTTTTTCATCTTCTTGCCTTATGCGCTTGAATTTTTCTTTTTCCCCTACATGTTTTGGCAATAAAACTGAATACTGATAAGGCATTAGTTGGTGAGTCCCAAATATTTCCAGTGTGTATGAGGGTCAGGTTTACCAATTAGTCTGAGAGGATTACATGGGATTGTAGGTTGGTTGGTTATTTCACTATATTTTCTAGCTCTTTTTGCCAAACATAGAAAATTCTCACTATACAAAGTCTGCTCAATGCTAAACTTCAAAAATGACCTCCAACATACATACTTTGTTCAAGATGTAGGAATCATTTCCTGAATTTTAACTGGGCCAAAGAGACATATGTGTATGCATATCCATGATATTCTCATAAATACATAATATGTTACATATACAAATGTTTTATACTTGTTTCATAATGAACAATATGTAGACAAACACAGAGACTAAGACAAGTACAAACATAAATAGGAGAGTATTCTAAACTGTAGCCATGGAGAAAGAGATGGACAGTGCTTTTAGGGGTCAGTACTTTGCCTGATACCAGAGCCTCTATGCTGGGAAGTTTTCGTATATATTTAAAGGAGGGTTTTGACTGGACAAGGCAGACTATTGCGCTACTTTTTTCATGTTTCATGAAGACAGAGGTTTAGAAATACAAAAGAGAGCAAAAATCTCCTTTTGAAATTAACAGCATTGTCTTGCATCAGCTTTAACTGCTCCCTGAACTGCCAAGTGACAGTGAGCCATATGAAACCATCTTGTGAAGGAATAGCCTATGCCCCGAGACCCAGAAAGCATCGTGATAGCTGGTTATCCTCCAGCTGAATTCCTTATCTGACCCAAGTCTTCTTTCTGCAAAGCCTTTGTTCAGGCATTTCCTTCCTACTACTACTTACAAAAATTGAGAAGGTCAAAGTGCAAGTGGTAATTGCTTTTGGCACTTTAGAAAATGGTTTTCTTTCTGTACTTATCATTTTCTCTAAGGCCCTTTTCTGCTGAATCTTTATCAATTGGGCTTCACACCGTAGATCAACACATTTGGGGCCATTCTGCCTGCTAAGTCTCTTTCTAGTGTAAATATATTTTCCGTGCTATATTCCTGTGAGAAAGAAGACCAAGGTAGTAGAAAACATGATTCTCTTTCTGCCTTTATGGCGCAGTCATAGAGTAGTTGAGATTTGGAGATGGGGTCATATAGCAGAGACAAGACATTAGGGGAAAACTTACAAAAGACAAAACCTTAATAGTGTTTTTCTCTATTTAAGATCACTATGAAATAATGAGCAAGACAATATAAATGGTCCATCTTTTTGAAGCACGTACATCATTCTGTTTAGACTTCTTATTGCCATCCTCCTAACACTTCCAGGTGCCAGATCTACGGCCTGATTTCCTTCTTCAGTGTTTCCCAATGACTTGACTTCTCTTCCTGCCCTTGTTAGGAATCTAGAGCTTGGATTAGCTCTTTCTGTGCTCACCTTTATTTCTTTGGTAGCTTACATGAGCTGTTTGCTCCTAGCCACTACATCTGCTTCATAGAAAACCAAGAGAGATGTTCTGAGTTAAGTATCAGTTAGACCCAGCTCCTCATTTCATTCAGTCATGTCATCCTTACTTTGAGCCCTTATCTGTATGAACAATGAGAATTTTCATTATTGGATTGATTAAGACTCATTCTCCATTTTCCTCTCCACATCCTTGTTATACCAAATAACAGTGTTTGCTATAATATGAACATGTAATTATACCTTGAAGCTTTAGTCCATAAGCATCAAATTCTATAGCAAAAATAAGTCATATTTTACAAAACTGACCCAAGTTTTTAGAATTAATGGAAAAGAAAGAAATTCTGAACGTATTCATAATCCATCAATCTTTGGGGAAATATATATGTTTCAATTTAGATTCACTAATTTGCCAAAGTGACTCATGTTTTCTCACAGCAATAGGAAGGAATATAGTAATACTTTCTCTCCTATAGCCCTTTCATCCCAAGATCATAAATATGCTGCAACCATTAATTAATTAAGTGTTACAGCCTTACCACTGAAGTAGGTGAGTTTCCTGTCTCCAACTGAGGCCAGCACTCAGAGAAAGGCTGAGTCTTCACTAATGCAGCTAATTAGGCAGAGCTACACCACAAGGGAAAATTTCTGATCCCAGCTGGAGACCAACTTGTGCCCCGAAGAAATGGGACTTGATAGCCCTTCAAGTTTTCATCCTAACCTCTGTCCCTGCTGTTGATATTCTTAATCATATCAATATCTAGTTCTTTTTGGTCTATTACAGAGCTGTTGGTCCACAGGGCATCTGGCGCCTAAAAGAAATCACGGATGAAAAACATATTGTGTTAAAACAAACAAACAAACAGATCCTTATCCTCCAGTTTTAGCGCGAACCTCTGTCTGTGGCAAGGACACATATTTAATTGGTGTTGTGATCACCCCCGGGGCGAGACAGACTTACACTCCAAGATTTGGTTCGGATGTTGAGACTAATGATACTACATATGAACCAAGAGGGTGTACAAAGGTTTGTTATTCACATAATGAACCTCCCTGGGGAACGCGGGGCTGGCTCCCAAACTAGTCTGAAAATGGCTTAAGAGAGCAGGGAATCCTTTCGTCTGCCCTTAAAGGTGGTTAAGGAGTAAGGTTATAGGTGAGGGCCCCGCATACAGGGGTTGGGACTGGCATGGCTTGAATGTCCCGCCAATACCAAAGGAGAAAACGTGAGGGCTTTCTTACAAAGTGCCTGGATGTGAGGTAGAAGGGAAAGAGGGAGATATGGGGCTTGAAAGCTGTCAACAGTCAAACATCAAAAATTCAGTGACACTTTTTACAATCAACATTCTGCATAAAATTCCCAGGTCGTACAAAGATGTTGTATGTATAACACTCCATGAAAGAATTACATGCTAAGGGAGCAGTTTGGGAGATACAATAGAAATAAATAATTCAATGTACCTAAGACTTTTGACTGAGATGTTATAAGCACAGAATGTAACAGCTGGTAGGGTCTTTGGTAACAGGGAATAAAAAACAAGCGTATCTTCTGATAAATGGTAATGAGACGTGGTTACGTTCCTATATAGATTCCTTGTGTTCCTGGCCTTCTTATTTGGCCCTTAGCCTGAGAACATACCTACCATTTAAAGCATCACCATATTACTCTTATAGCATCCCCAGGAGTTCAAGAACGATAATTGTTTCTATTTACCAATAGTGGAAGTTGTGGCAAATAAGGGACTTCACCTGGGGTCAGATAGACAATATCGTGATTTCTGATTTAGCATTAATCCATTGAAGCAAGACACCCCCTCCCACTCTCATTTACCATAATTTCAAGAATCATACATGCATGATTGTTCTTTCTCTCCCAGCTTTCTAAAAATCATGATGTCTGGTCTTTTTTTCTGTCTTATAATTTAATTTACTATGGAATTTACCCAAGACATCTTACAAGATTACATTTATATCAAGAAAAATTTTGAAGAGAATGTTTGAATGAGTTAAATACTCCCAGTAGATATTCCACAAACAAGACAAATTTCTCAATATTCTAAGTTTTCTGTTGTTTTCGAATGTTAGAACAGTAGCTCTGCTGCTGTTTCTAGGCTCAAGTTGGACAAAATTATGTAGCAAGCAACATTTCTCTCCAGGCTTATAAACCCACTCTTGGTAACCTTTTTTGGTTCACCCATTGCTGCAAGACAATACTTCCTATTGTTGGAGCGCCTGTGTTTCTCCTCTCTCCTCTTCTATCACAAACTGCTCTCCAGAAATGATGTGATAGCTGCTAAATAAAAATTTTATTTCTCTTTTCTTATTACGTAAGTAAGGTCATTTGATTTATTCCTTTATTCATTCAACAAAAATTTATTGAACAATATTATATTTTGGGCTCTGGCAAAGTTAGACATATCTAGTTTCTGCTCTCATGGACTACGGCTTAGGGGAGAGGACAAGCATTCATTCTTTATGGAAGGTGCATCGAGTCTTCGTGATCTCCCCAAGGTCCCAAAGCTAGCGCCTGGAAGAGCCAGTAGGCAAATGTATGTCTCTAGGATTCTAAATCCACACCCTTCACCATATTCTCATGAGGTAGGAAGAAGAGGTTTCTAAGTTTAAATTCATTCAATTCATGGAGAAGCTATTAATTTTACAAATGGAAGTGAATACTGGATACTGGACCTTACCTAAATCAAAACCATTGCATTTCACGTAGCCTGTCCCTCCTCAGTGCACTTGGAAGGCTTGGGGATATTAATTTATTTTTCTGAATGTTTATGTAACCTTTCTACTATGTTCCTTTAGGCTGTAAAAAGCCTCAGTGGAGGTTTGTCTGTTGCTAAAGGCAAGGAACACAGGAGCTGGTTCCAAGCATAGTTATAAAATAAATATGGGGTTTTTTTCCAAGAAGAAAAATAGCCATGAGAAAGCCACTTTCCTAACTAGGAGGTGTTGGGAATTTTTTTTCTACTCTTGATTGATTGTGGCACCAAACTAGCATTATTGTTTTGGACATCTTAAATTGAAAAAGAAAGAAAAAGTCCCAAATAAGTCTATGGAGGAACATTGAAGCAAGTGGATCTCATATAAATTCCTAGGACCCAACGCAGACTTAATTTCAAGGCTGGCCATTTGCACGTCATCTTAATATGCATGTTCACTCATTACTGATATGCAAAATACCCTGTCACCAGTGTAGTTGTTGGTTTATCTGGCATATGCCATATAACCCCTTTGAAGAACAAGCCACTTGACTTTGTGTTTGAAAATGTTAAAGAGGAGCTACAGTCCATGATGTTTATTCTGTACTGCAGCAACCTTGGCAAAAAGAATCCACTAGGAACGAACTTGGATTTTCTTTCTTTGTGTTATCAAGGAAATGGCCCAATGTTAGATGATTTTTTGTCCTCATTAAAGCAATTCCAGAATGAGGTTTTAAAAAGTGGATGTCTACAGAAGTGTATTTCCATTTGCTATGCTCTGCTGAAAAGGCATTGGCATAGTGTGTTTTGACTTTTTTAAATGTTGTCAGGATTTAAATGGCTGGTCATGGTTGTTATGTCTTACTTAAACTCTCAACAACCTGTCAGAAAAGGATGGAATAGTTAATCAAAATATAAAACATACAAAACATTTCAAAAAGTAGAGCGAGCCAGTCTTAAACTGTTTTTTAACAATCTATATTGTGCCTTTAAACCCTGATAGCTCATTTTGGGGAGAAAAAGTCTAAATGGAACAGGAAAGGACACAACATGAAATTACATCCACAAAAATAAAAATTCCTGGAGAAAGGAAACTGGTGTTTGAGACTGAAACGTACAGTCCTATTTGGAAGTCAGGATATGTCTCTTCCTGAGGAATAATTTACCCGTAGTCTACATTCTCCTTGATATTTCTAGTGATATTTTCCATGATTCAAATGTGGCAGGAATCTATCTTTTTTTAATTTAAAGGAAATCGAAACCATTTTCCCAAATAGATGGTACCCAACAGTAGATATGGCGCTTTTATTTACTAATTTATTTATTTATGACAAATTATGAGTGGGGAGATTTTCAAATTCCACCAACTATTAAATTAACGTTTTGATTTTTCTTTTAAGATTTGGCTATGTATTCAAAACCACTCATGTTTTCTATGGGTAATAGTCAAGACTCACTTCCTCTATAGTTAAATATCAGCTGTCTAACCCAATGTCTTTTAATAGGAAGGTTTAGCCTCAGTATTTTTCTATTCATTCAGTATCTATAAGAAAAATATTCATTTTTACAAATGCTGGAAGAAATGAAGCCAAAGCCTTAAATTGTTAATATTGACCAAAAATGTACACAGCCGCAGCATGTGCCCCTTGCCATTCACAAAACATATGCTAATTGGAAGTAAATATCATCCCTCCATGACTAGACTTGCAAACTCAGAACTGTTTTCTAAATAGCAAAGTGTACCCTCTTTCGTTTTCATACAGCAGAAAGAAGAAAAATCACCAGTGGCTCTGCGAATGCATTAATCGATACCCTATTATTTATTTGACTAAACAGAATTTATGTTTTTACTGTTCTCATTGAATCAATGAGAAGAAACGTAGGTAAGAAATGAAGAAAGAAACTTCAATATAATTTCTCAATGAAATTCAAGTCTATAAAAGAAAATACGTATTTAAATAATAAAAACCACATTAATCCATTTTAATTATTTATTGATTCCCAAGTTTACTGAGTTGGTTTGTCAAATAAAAATGTTTCCGACTACTCAGGATTTTTCACTGAGGTGCAGATGCTCAAAGAAGTCAAATGATCTTAAAAAAAAAATTGTTCTGAGTTCCTGGTATCTTAATACCATAATATATACCATAATATATATAGTTGGACAACCTTGGACCAAGCTGAATGTCATCATGTCTATATTTAAGAATAAGATGACTTTTTGGTCTAATGGTACTCTCCTTCAGTGTTTCTTTCCTCACATCTGGTCGCGGAAGAGTCGTTCCATCATCCTGCAGCCTGCTAATGAGATCCCCCATTTAATTAATACCATAAGAATTTTAATTCTGACTGAATCAATTTAACGTGATGTGATTTTGTCAGCTCTATTCCCCAAGTAAAAAGTGAGCCTGATGCTTATTACATACATCATTTCACGGGCCCTGCATTCCCTGCTGACTTAAACAAATTCTAATTAAGACTAATTAAAGCATCATTTATGAAAGCGCTTGTGATAGCTATGCAAACATTCTGGGTGGGTATGCTTTGCATAATAATTATCCTAGTTAATATTAAGGCTAGGTCCTTGGCAATTAGGTCTTTGAAACAGAGTTATTCTGAATTTAGCCCTTTTCAGTGTGAGCAATTAATAAAAAAAAAGTGCTAAATTTATGTAGTGGCTTCATTAACAAAATAAATTTAGAAGTAGTAGTATTGTTTACATTTTTTAAACTAAGCATAATTCTTAACCCAGGAGACGGTTATTAAAATAAAAGAACACAATTCTTTGATCTGGTAGAATTTATGACAGCCATCCAAGAAGAAAAATTTACTTTGTAAGTTGCAGTCAGATTTTTTTATAAACCTTCATAGTCTAAAGCATATTACTTAAATATGCAGATGTCTATAAGGAAAACAGACATTTGAAACAGTATTTTATCTTAAAAAATTAGATATTTAAATGTTTTAAAAATCTGATGTGGATTCGAAGTATTGTACAAGCAGATTAAATTCCTCAATTTTATAATGACTTGATAGGCCTAATATGCAAAGAAATTCTTCCTTATACCTGCTGAGTACAGTGAAATTAAAAATTCTTACAGCATTCATAGCTTGCTTTAGCTTTGTTTTAAAACTCTCTATTATACTGTCAGTATTCATTGTGCTGCAGGATTGAAATGTATTAGCATGCTGTAAAACTCTTTGCCTCTCAAACTCCCATATACTTCTTCTAGGACTTTATGCCATGGTCAAGTGAAGTTGGAAGTTTCCACAGGTGAATAGAGAAAAAGAAAGAAAAAGTGACTTCTTTATTAAATGGGTAAAAAAGATTGATAATAGATAGCAACAAAGAAGACTAAAAAGCTTCTTTCTCTTCCATCTACACAAATTCAGTGAATACGAAATTTAGGACAGGAAAGTCAAGAGGTAGGAAACTACTAACATAGGCTGAGTACGTTAAAAATATAGAGTCTACTGGCTTTTGTCCAGCACTACTGGAAAACAGACAGAAGTTTCACACCAAGTCCTATTTTTGAATCCTCATGGGTTGAGAATCACTGAAATTGAGAAAGAAATTCTATCTCTTAGTATGTACAGAAACAGGGAATCTCTCTAAATTTCTGTCTAATACACAGCCACATATTTTAAAAGCAATATAATGCCATAAAGAGCAACAAATAACAGACTGAACTATCTGCAATGATTTTTTGGGACAAACCTGATAGTGTAAAGTAATACGCATGAATCTAATTAGCTTCATCTCATTCTACACAAAATTGCCTTAAAAATGTGACCAAATTCTATGACTCCAAGGCCAGTACTGAGATGGCATGCAGGCTGTGCCCAGGCAGTGGATGATTCAGCTACCTCTATGTCAACAAACTGGGTAGTAGAAGAGTAGATGAACTCGTTAAAATTGGCAAATGACACAAAGCGAGTGGGGTATCACTTTTACACTTTGAGAAAGTGTCCAAAACTTTACAGTTATTGAGAACACTTCCACAACCTAAAACTAGTGAAAAACAAACTTTATAAGACAGAGGAATCAAAAAGTTTCAAGGAGTTGTAGTCAATAAGAGTTTGATCATGATCTACCAACATAGACAGTAGATTTTCCTAATCCAGCATGATGTTGTATATATAAATCCTTTATAGATAGAACTGTATCACATAAGAATCAGGAGGCAACCCTTCCTTCAAATAAAAATATAAATAGTGTAGCTAAAGAGAGATGGAGAAATGACCAGTGAAGGAAGGTTATTTTGGCTAAATGATTTGATTCAATTTAGCAAAGAATTATTGAGTGTCTTTTGAAGTCCAGGAGGACTAAAGAGAGAGATAACCAAAGCCTCTCTTTTTGGTAATTCCTTTCTATTTGTTGTTAAGAGGTCTCTAAGAGTCAGACAATTAAATGACAAATCAGAGATTCTTTCTGAAAGCAAGGACAGAATGTTCGGGAAACTTTTCTTCAAGCGTGGTGAAAGAAATATCTCCTAGATAGGCAAAAAAACATTGTGGGGTTGGCAGAGTCTAAGTGGGGGAGGAAGGATGGGGACAGTTCTTGCCCAAGCTGAACAACTGATGAATAAGTAAGAAGCAGGGAGGGGTAAACTTTTTAAGTATCCTTACACAGAAGGTGGTGACCAGCCGATCTCCACACGTACTTGGCAGAGAAAAAAATAAAGTAAACCAAAACCCTAGCACAGAGTTAGGCAAGAAAATAAGATACAATAGACCTGAAAAGGACCTTAAAAAGTCATTTGCTTACCTTCCAGACTGATGGATTGTAAACAAGGGTGGGTAATTTGTGCCTTCCCTGCCAGTGAGTAACCCTTTATTTAAGGCAGTTGTTTGTAACATTGTACCATCCTATGAAGGTCAAGTTTTCTTTTCCTTATCCTCTCATCCTTTCCTTTCCTTTATTCTTTTATCTATTTCTTGGTCTTCCTTTCTTTTGTTCCTTCTTTCTCTAATACATGAGAAAAGAGCTCTTCTATGTGGAAGCAGGTAACCAAAGATTTACCATCCAAATCAGTGGTTCTCAAAGTTGGGCATGCATCGGAATCACCTGAGTGCTAGCTAAATACAGAGAGCTGGCCCGCCCCCAGAATTTCTGAGTCAGTGAGTAGACCCCCCTACCCAGTGGGTGGAGCCTGAGAATTTGCCTTTCTAACAGTTTCCCAGGTATTGCTGAAGCTGCTGATTCTGGACCACAATTTTGAGAACCACTGTTCTATTCAAAGTTAAAAGGTCCCATGGTACGCATGTTGAAACCACAGATATAATCAAGAGTTTGAAGGACTGCCATCTTTACATCAAATGTCACCAAGTTTCAGCCAGCAAACATCTGGATGGCCATACCAGTTTTTTTACAGATGGTGTCTGTTTCAATTGCTCTGTGCCCAGGCTACATTAAATGTTTTGAACATCATCCCTGAACATTATCCATGAAGTGTCTATACATTTCGAATTCTACATCAAAATTATTCTCGCTGAAAATATAAAGATTTTAAGCTTAATCTAAATATTTCATTTTACAGTTTAGGAAGGGTTGAACTTTCCATCATAACATGTATAATTAGCAACTGGTAACAGCTGCTTTAAAAAAAAAATCTCAAAATAATCTCAGAGTAAAGATTTCACATGGTACTCTAAGTGTTAATCGTTAAGGGCAGTGGATGTATCTACAGTAATACTCGAATAAACATATAGGACAGTTCAGCCATTATGAACCTTAGCACCTTTATTATTCTTATGGGCAGAATAAATGAGGGGCTAGCTTTACATTAAGAGTATAAAAAACTTCATGGTAAGGATGCTCTGAAAACATTAGATAGTCTGACCAATAATGGCTATAAAATCTTTGGCTTTAAAAACTTTTGAAGTAGTATCACTTCTTTCTGCTTTGCTAAATAATATCTTTCTTGGAAGCAGATGAAAAGACTGCCTGGAGGTTGGAAATTCCTTTACAACCCTGTAAGCAGATATGTTTTAATTACTACAAGTAAGTTATTAAGATCTCAGGCTGATGTTTAGTATATGTCATTACTAGATATAGTACTTTAAACACATTTGAGATTTATAAAACATTAAAGTGAATTAGAGTTAATTGGACCACTTAGAGAAAGGAGAAATGGCAACCCCATATTAATTGCAGGCAACCCAATGCCACCCACTTCACATTAAGGAGGAACAGAAATTATCTACCCCTACACCAATATCACATAGTTGAACCAATTCACTATATAAAGGAGGAAACTAAAGCTCAGAGAGGTTAAGTGTCTTGCCTGAGATCACACAGCTGTGAGTCAAGATTAAGGTTTTCTAAAACAGGGCAGTGATTTTTCCACTGTCATCCCACTGCCTCCATGCTAACCCACTGACGAAAATGGACTAAAAACTGGCCCTCGAGGCTGATGTTTCTAGACTGGGAGTTTTGTCTCTCTTAGTGTTCTCACTTCTCTCCATAATTGCCTGCAGGAAGATGAGTTCTGTTTTATCCCTGATTAGAAACGCTCGTTTTGGACAAGGCTACTACATACTAATCTGAGTATTGTCAAGTAGCGCAGACTTGGGAGATGAAAAGTGAACCAGCTAATGGCTTGTGCTTCAGTTTCAGCCCCCTGTAAATCAGGGACGTATTAGCAGGGCTGATAGGAAGGAGAAATAGCTAGCCGGTATCAGAGAGCGCTGTGTTCCCTGGAAGCTTCTAGGAAACTGTGAGTGACAAGAGATTGGGAAGAGAATTTTCATTTGTTTTCTTTGCGAGCACACAAGGTTTGTATGGATTTAATTTGATCAAGTGAAAAGCCTATAAAGAGAAAGAGGTGGACTGAGGTTTCAGGCTCTGTATTCTCCAGCGACTAATAACAGGCAGTGGCAACCGGGACCTACATGGAAGCAAGCGATGGGCAGGGATTTAACTCACCCCGAAGGGAAGGTCTGTATGTGAGTTGTTTGTTCTAATAACAGTTTAGCCTTGGAGTTTAATACAAGGTATTCAAGTAAAATAAAAAGTAAACTCCACTCAGCAAGGCAGCAAGACCAAGAAGGACTTTGCCTTTAGGATGGAGCGCATGAAAAGCTGGTGGGAGGGGAGAAGGGTTCATTGTCGTCTTCCAATCCTAACAGAAATGGGCAACACTGGATTTCGCAAAATTAATCACAATGCTTGCAAACTCTCCCTTGCTTTTACCCACCGCTCTGATTATTGCCTCTTTAATCAGAGGAAGCACAGAGGCCAAAGAGGGGAAAGAGTAATGCCCCCCAATCACTACTTGTTAACAGTGGAGTTAAAAAAGGGGGCAGGCAGAATTTGAGGGAAGGAAGAGGAAGTTTCTAAATGAGGTTTAGGGATTATCTCTTTCATTTAATCATTCTCTCCCTGGCCCTCCATATCATGGAAAAGTGAAAGTTGGTTTTGTTCACTTACAAGAATATACGAAATCCAGTCTCTACCTGCCACTCGTATCTCCATGTGGGGCATATAAGTAGTGCAGATGGAAATGACGCTGTTTAATTAGAGAATATTCAACAGGGTGAACCAAAAATCAAAATATAAATATGCATTGTATAAACAGAGAAATTTAGAAATCTGTGTTAATTGTATCTAGTTAATTTTTAACAGCTTCTCATTATATTAGCTTTCTAGGTTGTACTCTTCCTTTTCGTATTCCTCTATTGACAGGCAGCTGGTGCAGTAATAAAACTGCTATTCCCAGATCTGCCAAGGGCTCAGAGAGAGATGAGTACAAGACAGATAGCTACCCACTCACCATTTAACGTGTACCATTTCCTACTGAACATGCAGATGGCATGGCGGTCCCAGATTTCATTTGAGTTAATCTAATCCTTCCACTGCTCCCACTAGAAAGGAGGGCATTAGCAGCCATATGTCAACCAGATTTGTCAGATTATTCATTACAATTAATTGCTGTTCTCACTTAAGGCCTTTAAGGCTGTGAATTGCTCTGAATTCTATTGCAAACACAAAATTATGAGTAAAAGACTTTAGCCCTGTCATTCAAATTTCACGCTGACCTTTATCAGCTTTTGGCTTTTCCATGGGTGCTGGGCTGAAAGCTTTCTAATTGGTGTTCCATTTCTTCCTCACTACAGGTAAGCTGTCGGCCTAGGCAATAAGTATGACCAGAAAGACAAGAGGAAAAACTCTTAGGTCCCAGCAGACAGTATTTAACTGCCAACTAATAATACATTAGGAGGGTAATGAAACGAGCTAGATGTCATAATGACCCAGTATACTAATTAAGCTTCTAAATACTGCAGGTTTTTAAGACATTTTCTGTCTTAGAAAGGCTTATTTTTGGAACCAAGTTTCTTTTTACATTGTTTCATTATTCAAACTCTTTTGTAAGTTATTACAGATGATCATTAGAAATTAACCAAATTAATACCCACACCTTCACATGGAGATGAAGTCAGGTTTCAGGTTCCAACTGGCTGGACTCCTTCAATGTTGCCATTTTAACATATTCTCAGACCAAGAAAACTCTGAGACTTCTCAGCTCTACAAATGTTGTCATTGGATTTATTTTATTTACTGCTACTTGATACCATAATTTGGAATTAGAAGCACTTCGTTGTGCACGTCCTTTTGATTTTCAAGGTGCTGTTGAATCTGTCCAGTTGTGGATGAGTCCTCTTCTCTATCAACTCAACCAAAGGGATGCTGAGATAGAATCAGTACTGTTTGATTGGATGATCATCAGAGAAACCTTGATTGCCAAGCAGTGTCTGTCACTGAGGTTATTAAGCCACAGTGGGGCTGCCTTGATTAACACTTTGTTTGCAACTTCAGACCAGTGATTCTGTCACGTTTTTCACAGATCTTGACATGAACATTTCATTAAAGATCTTCTAAGCAGAAGTTGACAGTTGAAACTTCTGGGATGATTTCCTTGTTTGCATTTAAAGTCCTTGTTTGTAGAATAACTTAAGGTAATATCTTAGGTGAGAATAAAGTGGAAAGGAGGAAATTAATTCTGGGGATTTTTCCCCTGATTGTTATAGAGGTGCTATTAGGAGCCAAAAGAAATTCTTACCACTCCAATGCTAGAACAGTCAAAAATATATGTGTGATAGCATGCAGTTCGGCAGTATTCTCTAAAACTAGAATAATAATTTAATGTTTCCTTAAAGCTAATTTCTTTATAAAATAACAAACAACAGTTATAGCAGTTAAATTACGTCTGCATTTAAGCACATTGCCTATTGTTCTTTTTACTGAAGATGGAGATTTTCAAATGGTATTGTAGGTCAACCAGAAAGGCCAAGGATACTGTCATCGGCCTATAAAAGTCATAATTAATACATTTTCCCTCTAAGTGGGGAGAAAAAGAGTGCTCTTTTTCACTTAGACCTTTCTTTTGATAAAATACCAACTTTGCTCAATTTTTTAAAACTCTTGATATGATTTAGAGGAGCTTGTATAAGATGATTACTATATCATAGTTAGATTTCTCTTCTTAATTTAAAAATCAAAAACACTATATAAAATAAAACATTTGATTTATATAGAGATATGTATATTTACATCTTTCACTGATGTGTATAAAAGAAAAGTACCTCCATTTCTTCAGATTTATATCCTAGAAAAACAATTACCCATCTTCCAAGTGATGGAAGATTACTTTCTCTTGCTAGCTAATTATTACAGCACTAAATAGTGTTATCTTTAGGCCTATTTTTTCATTATGCCTTGTCACCTTTTTTTCAACCAATGGGATTTTTGGTTTTTTTTAAAGATTGGCACCTGAGCTAACAACTCTTGCCAATCTTCTTTTTTGTTTTTTCTGCTTTTTCTCCCTATTCCCCCCAGTAATAGTTGTATATTTTAGTTCTGGGTCCTTCTAGTTGTGGCAGGTGGGACGCCACCTTAACATGGCCTGATGAGCGGTGCCACGTCCGCGCCCAGGATCTGAACCGGTGAAACCCTGTGCTGCCGAAGCGGAGCACTCGAACTTAACCACTCGGCCACGGGGCCGGCCCCAGTAGGATTTTTGATTGAAATAAGTTCAGTGATAATGTGACTGGTTGAACAAGCTTTGCTATTAGTTGGATACCAGACTAAGTTAGGCTCTGAATTGAAACAAAAGAAGGACAAGTACAAGATGGAAAAGGAAGCAATAACGATGCAAAGGATAAATGAGGAGATAGTCTCATTTCTAGCAACTTGAAGTAGCAATGGCAGAACTTGACTGCTGAGACAAGTCTGAGACAGTGCCCCCAAAAATATCAAATAAGGGTAACTTTCCAAACCATGGCTGGGCTCCAGCTTAACCGGTTCAACCTTGACCCCTGCTAATATTAATCAAAACCAAATGACCTGGCAAGTCATATCACCTCACTGAACCTCATTTACTTCATCCACTTAAATGAGATAGTTGGAATAAATAATTTCTTTTATTTCCTAAATTTGATGCTAAAAGTTATGAAATGCAAAGGAAAACTGAAAACAAGCATAAACTTCATCCAGAGGCACAAAATCTTCATATGAAAGATAACCAAATTTTTGACCAGTTGAAGCGGTTTGTTTTCACATCATCCATGAGAATTTGCTTGAGGTGGAGTGAAAATAATAGTGAAATCAGAAATTTTCTTCCAAAACATTTAAGCCCATTGTTTTCTCTCTGTATAGGCAGTCCAAACCAGACAGCTGTTTATAAAGGTCTTGTTTTTTCCCTGTTGGTAGCATGAGTTACAGCTATCTCTATCTCTTGATTTTAAAGTCTATGATGTCTGGTTCTTAGTTATACATTCTCAGACATTAGTATAGTACCCAGTGCTTAATGGATACATAATAAGCATTCGTTGAATGAGTAGAATAAATGAATCATGACAAACATAAGTGTATCTTAAATCTTTTTTTCCTAATCTGGTAAAAAATGGTGTCAAGTGGAAGGCCCTAGGAGATTATAATGTCAAGTATCTTATTAGAGTAGTTTGAAATACATTTATCTTGATTTCCAATGAGTTCTCTTCACCCTATTTTACTTCTGTTTTCTTAAATAAGTCGGAATTTGAAGATAATTTTGGGAATTTGAGCAAAATCCACCCAATCAGAGCTGAATTCCTCAAAAATGTACCAATTACATTTTCGCCAACTAAAAATAAAGATGTTCTAATATTTGAAGATGTATGACTTCAAATACATAATATCATGTATATAATACATATCAATTATGGCAGAATTTGTAAGTTCTAAAAAAGGTCACCTGCTTAGGTAAGTTTTTTAATATTTTAAAAATATATAAATGTTTAGTTTTATTTTTCATTAAATTTTATGAGACACTAATTTAGAGTTTCCATAATTAAAGTGCATGTCATTTAAGGTCACTTCAGTTGAAAAAGGTGTCCCAGTTAAAGTAGATAAGTAACCTGTCAAAATGCAAAGAACTTTTTCCTTCCTTAAAACAGCACAAAACCAAAATGCAAAACGTCAGCTGATGAAACACCAAATAGCCCTCACCAGCAGTAGAAATCAGCAATATTAAGCTCCACGTTACAGTATTTAACTTAGCCTTGCTATACAAAGGTAACCTTTTGCTTCTGATGCACTAGTTGTTAAAAGCAGGAATTAGGCAATATAGTTTTAAATTGGCTTAAACCAAAACTTAAAGTGAATGAGGTCTCAGTTCTTGTCCCAGTTATTGCATAACTATTGTGCATCTCCACTACAAAAAAATTAGGCCAACTATGTCTAAATAGGCAGGAAAATCCTTGTTCAAGTAAATATGACAATTTTTCATTCTTTCTCAAGAGACTTTGTTTATATTTTGGCTTTTCCCTATGTCGTTTTGACTCTATAAAAATTCTAAACTGGGAAAGCTATGGAAGAAGGTTTAGCATAACATTGTGACCAAATTATTTACGCCAGAGAGAAAAGTAATGCACACAGGAGGGCAGATCTGCGAGGCAACATTTCTAAGAACTTAAAAGTTTTAACAGGGTAGTTATGCTCATTTTCTGATCACAAGGATGAACATTCCCATATTCTCTCTCTGAGAATAGTTCTCTCTGGGATAGCTCATTTAATCAACATCCAAAGCACAAATAATTGCGTAGCTTTTTTCTTTAGATTAAACTATATTCTGAGTAGTATTTGGGATAACCTGATGTATGATTTCTAACATCAAAAAAATAAAATTTTAATACAGAAAATAGACCTGAAACCAAATAAGAGTTCAAAGCAGGATATTGTAAATGTTGACTTTAAGAGGATTTTTAAAGGCTAAAGTGTTATTAAATATCATGCTATTAAAGAAGATCTTTTGTTGAGAAAAAATGTTCCAGATATATAAAAAAGAAGCCAAAACAGACTAAAAATTAGAATACATATTATATTGCTTTTGCATACAAATATGCATGGGAAAATATTGGAACTACATATATACCAACAAATGTTAACAGTATTTTCTTCAAAAGTTTTTGGTCTTATCCATTGTTTTTCTGTATTTTCTAGAAATTCTGCATTGGATATAAATTATTCTCTTAATTGGGGAGAAATGTTAAGAGCTATAGAAAATTCAAAAGATGGACAGAGAATTTGGAAACTCGGTAGCTAGAGAATACGCATCAAGAAAATATGATTTTATCTCAACTTTGATGAAGAAGAGAAGGTTTTTCTGGGTGCAGGAAATAGCACGAATGGCACCCAGATGGCTTATGTGAGGAATGGCACGGAGTCTGCGTTGCTGGTGCCTGGGCTGGGTTAAGGGAGAAATGTGAGAGGGGACTCTGGAAAGTTAGTTTGGAGTCAGGTCCTGGGGAGCCTTCAAGGGCTGCACTTGCTAGCGTGAAGGAGGGGCAGGGGGCAAAGAACATTGACAGCTCATGAGAAAGGGACTCACATATGCAAAGCAATTTGGAGAAGGGTCTCTGGATGGTAGCCTATGATGCTAACTGAAAGCAGGGAAATTTCTCAGAAAGTTTTTGCAAAGTTCCCATGAGAGACTCCATGGGTCTAATAAGAGTTAGGCTAGGGAGCAAGGGATTTAAGGGGCTTTTCAGAGTTAAAATCACTAGCATTTGCTACCAGACTGGATCTAGAGACATCTGGGGAGGCTGGGCTCTAGGAAGACTATTCGGCTTTAACTGCTCAGTAACTGGGAGGGGAATCAGTTGGCAGAGCCTGTTATCAGCCCTAGAGTTAAAACCTCATCTTAATGCTCTGACTTGAGAATGTGAAAGAACTGAGTTTGCTGCACAAGTCTTCAGGATGGAAAATAGAAATCTAAGAACAAAATTCCAGAGAACTCTTTATTTAAGGGACAAGTAGTGAAAGACAAGGCTTTGTGAAAGCACACAAAATACTCAAACACAACCAAGAAGTTTCGTTTGATAGGAGACAAGAAGGGAGACTATTTCAACAGGGAAACGAACAGCAGCAAGGTCAAGATGCTCTGAAGGGGTTGGGAAAGAATGAAGGTTACAGCTTCATTCTCGCCTCTCCACTCGTCCCACTTCTGGTCTTTGAAGCTGCTCCGGGGGCAACCATAACAATTGCCCGCCCGAGATTTCCCCAGTACAAATGAATGTGTTAGAGGAGAGAGAGAGTAAAGCAACAAAAACTGCCCTGAGATCTGCTTAGCTGAGAGAAATTGGATTTTAAACCTAGAAGGACTTTCAGAGTCATTTAGTGCAGACTTCTCACTTCATAGATAAAAAATTGGAGGCCACCACCTGATTCTGTGACTTGTTCAGGGTCCCCAAATCTCAGAACCCTGGATCCTACCTTAGTGTCTGTCTAGTCAGCGTTGCCAGTGACAGACATCTTAGCTAGTTAACTGTAAAAAGGTGAGAACCACAGGAAATGTCACTGAGTTGAGAAATAAGACCGTTTTGAGGCCTTTTGTCCGGATCTAAGGCTTTACTTTTCCTTGAAGCAGGCATATCCTTAGTAGAGACCATCCCCATGTCCACCATAAGAAGTATCCAGGTTTTATTTTATTTTGATGTGTGTTGCTTGTTTTATGAGTCACAAGTAAAATAAATATAGGAAATAACATTTTTCTTTAAAAAAAGCTGAATAGACAAGAAAGAGCACAGGGAAGGAGAAAATGGGGTAGAGTGTGAGTATATCTCAGAAACATTATCTGAAGTGAAACTATCTGAAGCATAAGAAGTGAAAGATAAAAGAAAATTGGGGCAAAGAGTGCCCTTGAGGGCTCTATATCTCCTCCTGCTCCATCCAGGAAAACATATAGGAAGCTGAACTGGTTGAGAAGAAGATCACATGGTGATAGTGTCCCAGTGGTCAGCAGGTAGAGCCCCGTGCCCAGGACAGTGAAGATACTTTCTGGAGAGAAGGGTTGGATGGAAGTTGAAAGTAGCCTCCATGTGAGTTGGAAGAGGAAAGCAGTGTGCAAATGGCCAATCTTATACAATTGGCCAAGATGTAATTAATTTGGAGAGTATCTGTTTTGTGAAAAATAAGGTGATATTATCTGTTATGGACTGACTGTTTGTGTCCCCTCAAAACATATACATTGAAGCTGTAACCATCAGTATGGCTGTATTTGGAGATGGGGCCTCTCCATCTCCAATGGTGGAGATGGAGAGAAGTTATTAATGTTAAATGTGGTCAAAAGGATGAGACCCTGATCTGATAGGATTAGTGTCCTTATAAGAAGAGAAACCATAAAGCTCTCTCTCTTTCTGTGCAGGCACTTTGTGAGGTCATGTGAGCACCCAGTGGAAAAGCAGCTATCTGCAACCCAAGGGGAGAGCTCTCACCAGACACCTTGATCCACCCTGCCAATAGCTTGATCTTGGACTTACAGTCTCCAAAACTATGAGAAAATAAACTCTTGTTATTTAAGCCCACTCAGTCTTAGCGTTTTGTTATGGCAGCTGGAACTGACTAATACACTATCTATTAATAGGTTATTTGTTAGCAATATAGCATAGTGGCTAAGAATTCAGGCACTGAAGTCAGACAGTTCAAGTCTCTGAACCCCTACAGGTAAACATTTAACCTCTCAATCCCTCAGATTCTTCATCTGTAAAGTGGGACAATAGAAGTACCTATCTCATTGGCTAATATGAGGATGGACTGAAATAACGCATGTAAAGTGCTTGGTACAACATACTCAATAAACATTAATTAAAAATAATAAAAGAACAAGATTATTTCACTTACCATGGTTATGAATAAAATAAACTACCATGAGCTCTAAAATAATGTCACTTTTAGCATCCCTAATGTATACCCCATTTAGATAAAAATCTGAATTTATAAGATAACATCTAATGATATTATAGAAAGCTCAGAAATTAAAAGTTTCAAAGATGCTGCATTTTGATACTTTCTTCATATCAGAGTATCATGGAGCGGGTTGCTTTTTTTCCTGCTCTTACTTTAGTGAATTCTACCAGTATCAGACCTTGAGACAGGCCTCCTGACATTATTATATCACACCTATTAAATCTGCTTTTGTTCTCACTAATATGTGATGTAATTTGGACATTTCCCCTCCTCTTTCATGTAATTCCTTGATAAATAGCTATGACTTATGATTTGTGGTCATTTAAAAATGTATTTCGGGGGCCGACCCCTTGGCATAATGGTTAAGTTTGGTGTGCTCTGCTTCAGCAGCCCGGGTTTGCAGGTTTGGATCCCAGGCACAGACCTACACCACTCATCACCCATGCTGTGGCAGTGTATAAAATGGAGGAAGATTGGCACAGATGTTAGCTCGGGGCTAAGCTTCCTCAAGCAACAAAAGAGGGAGATTGGCAACAGATGTTAGTTCAGGGCTAATCTTCCTCAGCCAAAAAAAATTATATATACATATTTCATCTTTAGTGAATTTCCTCCTCTAATCTTTAGATGAAGAAAAATTTAAATCAAGTTGCTTTTGCAGAGCTGTCCTGTTTTCCTGGAATTGCCATAAATGAAGTGCATATTAACAGGCATGGACTCAGATTAGTGTTACCAGAGGGGAAGCGGGGCGGGGGGGGGGGATGGGTAAAGGGGTAAAGGGGCACATATGGATGGTGACAGATAAAACTAGACTATTGGTAGTGAGCATAATGCAGTCTGTACAAAAACTGATATATAATATGGTAACCTGTAATTATACAGTGCTATAAACCAATGTGACCTCAATAAAATACTTTTTTGTAAAAAGGCATGGACACATATTAACCTTCCTCCTTTCCAGGTATTTCAGTCAGAGGAGGTTTCACTATGAAACTGATGAAGATTCAGGACTCCTCAGTTACATGGGCCCCTTCCCAGGATCTGGAAGAGGCCTTAGGAATTTTATAGTTGTAATCCTGTAACATATCCTTAAGAGGGACTTCCAAATTATACACAATCCCCAAAACCAGGATCAAGCCTTGCTGTTGCTATATCCTCTGGACTTTCAAAATCTTTAATATCTAAAAGCAACATTTGAAATTTAAAAGCAATCCCAGTTTAAAAGAAATCAGGCTACAGAGAGCAGTTTGTAACAGAATACCTCTCTGTATAACTCTCAGCCTCCAAATTAAACCAAAACAGATATTTCTTTACATACTGGCGTATTCCAACTTCTGTTTTAACACCAGGCGTCTTTTGTCAAATGCAGTTTTATGAAGTGGAACTTTTCTAGCCAAAGAAAGTCAAGAGGAACCCGACTCACTCACCACGTCTTCAACGGCAACCGCTGAAGCACCTCTAGAGAAGGTGGTGGCCTCTCCCTTCACAGCACGGTTTGAAAACCGCTAATCCAGACAGTAACACACAGTGGAAGTATAATTGGAGACGAAATAGATGCCTTGCATGATTTTTTCAGTGTGTAAGTGCTTAATGTAGAAAAATCTACCAACTAAGACTATAGGATGTTCATCCCCATAAGACAAACAACCATTTTTCTGATGGGTGAGATACATTCTGCTGGAGCTACAGGAGCACTGCACAAGATGAATTTTCAAGGCTCTTTCCTGCCAGGTGATTCTCAGATCCCTTTGGACAAGATGAGATTAACTGCTTTCAGAGACATTTACATTCTAAATGCTCAGCGATTAATGTTGACTATTACTACTGGAAGTATAGGGAAGAATAGTTCAAGTTTTAGTGGGTGAGGTGTTTCTTCATATGGGACCCTAAAAGCCTATGTTTTTTAAAAGGTCTTGAATCCAAGGATATGCAAACATTCAAAAAAAATGCCCTCCATGCCCCACATATCACTAAGTCTTTTTTCTAATTACACTTTGAATTTCACCCCCTTTGCAAACATTTTCTGACCCAACTGAATGAGACTTCAAAGATATCTTCTTGGTTCCAGCCCTTCTAAACAATCAATGAACTCGATTTTCTTTAGGAAACTTGCTACATTATTCACACTGCCCTCTTTTTTATGTATGGAATAAAAAACATCAATTCTTTAATCATGTCATTTGTTAAGGTGTTTAATTCTTCGTTGGTAGTCTTAAACTTCAATCATTCCTCCATTGTTCAGTAAAAACCTATTCAGTGTCTATCTGCCAGATTCTGTACAAGAAACTGAGAGTACAAAGAGAAATAAAATTAGAACTTGTCCTTGAAAACTAAGTCCTGGCCCGGGGCCAAGTGATTATGTTCCTGTGTTCCACTTTGGCGGCTCAGGGCTCCCCAGTTCAGATATTGGGTGCAGACCTACACACCACTCATCAAGCCATGCTGAGGTGGCATCCCACATAGAAGAACTAGAATGACATACGACTAGGATATACAACTATGTACTGGGGCTTTGGAGAGAAAAAAAAAAGAGGGGGATTGGCAAGAGATGTTAGCTCAGGGCCAATCTTCTTCACACACACACAAAAATGACTAGGTCCTAGAGACAAATGACCACGCTGGATTCATCTCAGGAATCTTCAAATGCAGCTAGATATTTAATAAATGTATCATGGAGCCTTCTTCTAGGCAAGATGTATGAACGTTGTATTTTGGCAGAAATTTCTTATTTCCATAAATGCTCAGAATAGTTTCTGTATTTAATTTTCTAGTCATTTGCTTCTTTTACATATGAGTTATTAAATTAATACCTAGGATAAGTTATTCCCCCCCCAAAGACTAAGTTCCTATCACTAATATATATGCTTCTAATCACGAGCTTACTTAGAAATGGTAGATACTTATTGTATACTCTATAAATTCCTAACCAGAGAACCAAAATCTTATAAGGACTCAGGAAAGGATGATTGTATTGTTAATTAGCGTCTGTAGCATCAGCCAAGAAATGAACAATTTAGTAAAATGTCTCCTAAATAAGAATTAGGGATAATTTATTTGGGGGATCCTGCTTGTGCTATTATGAATCAGTTCAAACAGTGTTGAGGCCACAGATCCTGAGCTTCTGTTCACATTGGTTTCCTTTCTGCCTCGCCAACATTCCCATCTCTGATTATGCCTCCAAAGGGGATTCCATCTGGTACCCAGAGCCTCTAATCCATTAGCACTCACACATACCTTTCTTCTATTGAAAATATTGTTGAGTTCAATGAAATTTTTAGCAAGTGAGGCTCAGGGCTTATCTCTTACTAGTTCTATGCTAACCTAGATGGGAAGGAAACAGAGGAGCCCTATTCATCTGTTTTGAAAACGCCTGGTCTGGGGAGAATAGCCACTTTCTATTTATTTTACTCAATGGCCCCCACTCCTACTTTCATCAACCTACACTTCACATACTTTGTGATATACCTGAATGCAGCCTGTCATGGTTACCAGTGACTGATATTATTAAATATACAAAATCATTTTACCAGGTGATAAAAGAAGCGACAGTGCCTAAAAATTTCATATATCTAACGTGTTGTATAAACAGCCTAAATCCCTATACATTTTATAACTTCAGCAGTCTAAAGGTTAAAGCCTGTCAGTTGAATTTCACGAATTCCAGGAAGAAACGGGGAAGTAGCACCAACTCTTCATTGTATACCAGTGATCAAACATCTCCTCATTACGCTTCAATATTGTTGCCTCTAAAGGTCACCATTGCTGAACATAATCACACAAAATCAAAACCGCAAACTTTATATATCATGGAGGTGGTAAATAGCTTGGAGGTTTATTTTCTGGTGCCTGCACAACATTCTGAACCCATTTATAAATTCCTGGGAACTGTGGCATGAACCAAACATTTTTGCACTCCTAACAATAGCTTCAATTAAATCAATTTCCTGTAAAAAATTTTTTTCAGTCATTTTAGGTGGAAAACAGAACGCTCTACACACAAAGTATTAGAATTCTTTTTAATTGGTCTGTTTTAAATGGATTTTCCTTCTCTTATTTTCCTGTAGAAACAAATTTGATAATTCTTTGTAAATCACCTTCAGGATGGAATATCTAAAAGTTTAACTAAAGGGAGGTCACGAAGTTCATTTAATAAAGCACTGGTATGCCAAATAAATCACATGCGTTCCTTACTTTTTCCATTCATTGATTTTGCTGTCTGTTATTTGGGCAGTCTGCCATCTTGTAAGATCTATGGCCTAGCCTCATCCGAATCACCAGGAGCTCTTGTCTGGATTACTATACCAGCCTCACCGCCTCCACTGTGACTCCCCTGCATTCATCCTCTGTTCAATAGTCAACGTTATCTTTTGAACA
This sequence comes from Equus quagga, assembly GCF_021613505.1. Taxonomy (NCBI): domain Eukaryota; kingdom Metazoa; phylum Chordata; class Mammalia; order Perissodactyla; family Equidae; genus Equus; species Equus quagga. Next base: position 98,195,099 of record NC_060270.1, on the reverse strand, counting down.
TATAGTTTATATCATTTCTTTCCCAAGGAAAGGAACCTCCAGTGGCTTCTGATTACACTTAAAATAAAATTCAAACTCCTCATCATGGTCTACATTGCCGTGGATAAAATGACCCCTGCTTTTCATTCTAATCTCAACTCTACTATTTTTCCTTACTCAACTCTAACAACACTGAACTCATTTGTGTTGAACATGCCAAGGTCATTGATGTCTAGAGGTTTGAGCTTTTATTCATTCCCCTGTGCAGGTGAGCATCCTGTCCCCAAATATTGACATAGCCATTTCTTTCTTTTCTTTCCCGTCTCCTCTAGAATGCTTTCTAGGGAAAACTGTGTCTATTCACCTAAACTGATTACCTCCCGCTCCTGCAGTCTCTCTCTATCCCACGCCCGTACATTATTTCTGTCATGGAACATGCAATCTGACTTTACACTCTGGCCTATTCAGATAATTTACCTGCTGGTTTACTTTCTGTCTCCACATTCACTAGCAAAGAAATTGCACTAGAAGTAGGTACTGAGTCTATTTTATGCAGTGGCATGTAGTAGAAACTCAATAAGGATTTATATAAATATAAATCTATGTACATACATATACGAATAAAGTCCTGGAATGTTTCTCTTGTTAGAAATTTCTTTATGTCTTTAAAGCAAGTTTGCAGTCTTAATTCAAAAAAAATTAACATAACAATTTGGTATACATAGATGCAGCGTAAGTGTAAAGTATGCATTTCTATATTGCACTATTTTACATATTAATTTATAATTTTTGTCGTCTATGTTTTTCACCATGTTATAATAGAAAACAATTTTTTAATTAGATTCTAGTTTTCTAATAGTTTTTACTGAAAATGATAATAGTGGTTGTCTTCCAGTATGCCACAACCACCATAGAGTATTTTTTAAATCAGAATATTCAGAACTGCAGGAGCAGGAGGCAAACTGGTGATAAAATAATGCCCCTTGTTCTGACTTCTTGCATTGGTGATAAAGAACTTAAGATGGTCAGTTGTTTGTTTTCATACACTTAAAAATGTTAAAATGGTAAATTTAATGTAATTTTTACCATTATAATAAAAAAAAAGAAGAGCTATTCAGAGTAGAGCTCTCTAGTGTTATTTCCTATAGCTTGTAACAGAGATAAGCAGACTTGAACTAATTGCTTCTGGTTAATTTTCTGCATTCTTCTTGTTGATAAAAACTTAAATAAAATTAGAGAGACCGAGAGCCACTAAAAAGAATTTTTGTCAAGGCAAGCTATCAAATAAAAATTACAAGGAAATCAAAATAAAAGATAAAATTGATTCCCACATTAAGATGCCACTTCCCACAGCCATGTCCACTGCTTTATCTGTAAGTTTAATGTGTCTGTGCTACGACGTGTGAACACTTAATGTCAGTGAAAGAATTGAGTGACTATCTAGAGATTTCAAGAAAAAAAGCTCATGAACTAAATAATTCAGGTCATATTTCTTTCCGTTTTGTATTTCACGCAACATGCTTCAATTAATTCCACGTATTAATGATTTAGTCCCCAGTATCTTCAAAAATGACTTCTGAAAAGTCTTATTGGGGAAAATCAACTAATAAATTTCTGTCAAAGTAGGAGAAACTATTGTCCCCTCTATTTTTTTTATTATAATGTTAGATCCAATTATTACTTAAGAGAAGTCTAAAACATTGCTTTTCTGAGTACAGCCTGGTTTTCACTTCACATTTCTCAGAATGTGTGTGTATGTGTTGTTGTCGTCACGGTTTCTTTACTAGACATAGAGCACATCCAGGTGTGGATTACTCCATTCCAAAGAACTTTGTTTCCTTTGACTTTTCATCCTCTATTCACCTCACATTGTCATGAGTGATTCAGGTCCAAACTCCCTATGAGGCAGGAATTTCCTCAGAGCAGTGGGACCGACACATTTCTCACACACAGCCCGTGGTGTCTCCATCGCATCCTGGATATGTGCAGCTTGCTGCTTCCTGAGCAGAAGGGTCTCTCAATGTAGGGATGAAAGAGAATTACAAAGAGAGGCAGATGATTGGTTTCTTATAACTTTGACTTCTTCATGTACTGATTCTGTTCAATCTAATGACTTAATGCTGAACCATTACGTTTCCCACTGCTGCTGAACATTATTTCACGGAGTTATGTAGTTTTATGTTTCTTCTCTTATTTATGTTTGTTTGGGGAATTTGTGAAATGCTTTTTGATCTGCAATAAGATGAGGATTTTTTATATTGCAAAATAATGGGACTACATGCTGCATGAACTACCTTATCCTTTGTTCATTTTGCCCATTTTATTATACCCATTGGTAGCCAATAAATATGTCAACATGCTCTCATGTGAAACTTGTCAGACTGTGAGGCATGACTCCCCATCATTGGATAGAAATCTGAAAACAAATTTATCCCTGAAAAGAAATGAATGATAGGTTAAAGTATTTAAATCAGCCAGGAAATGGTAGCAACAATTTTCTTAAATGACCATATTTAAACAAAGAACACTTTCTTTTTCTACTTTGGAATTATTAAGAAGTCTCAATCTAAAGGGAGATTTGCAAAGTAAGTGTTACTAACTATAAGGGAAAATGGCTATTCCCATCAACTCCTAGAGTTTAAAGCCCTACTACCTTGATCTTATGATCTCTTTAAATCACTAAAAAGCAAGCAATAACTGACGTTATTTTGTCTCAAGCTGTAGTGTCCAATACAGTAGTCACTAGCTACATGTTTAAATTTAAATTTAATTAAAATCGCATTAGCCACATTTCAAGGACTCAGTAACCACATGTAACTGTTGGCTACCACATTGGACAGTGTAGATAGAAAATATTTCTTTCATCACAGAAAACTCAATTGGACAGCACTCTCTAACACATCACATATAGACATTTGCCATCATTTTTAGTCTTGGAAAATGTGCTCCACAGTCAAATTGCTAAATGCCACTTGTCTCAACCTTCACCTGTCCAATTTTGCAAAGAATTTTAAGAAATCTCTAATTTGAGGTAAATAACTAGTGAGTGGCTGCCTTGTGAAACATAAGGGTTTAAAGATTTCCCAAAGATCCTTTAGAAGAGATCTAATAATCCCTTTTAGACAATTGTTAGATACTTTTGTCTTTGTTTTTCTGAATTTCAATGAATTTAGGGAGTAAGCAGTAGACTTGTTTTCTTATTCAACATTCAGAAGGACTTTAAATATTACTAAAATCTCAGGCAGTGAGGACCTAAAACATCCTGTTCCATTTAATTATTATCATACCTTAATTATTTGAATGTTAGGTCCCTTTCTCAATTTGTAAACCACCTCTTAAACAATAATTCACCCTCTTTATTAAATGCAGAAACTCTGTCTTTCATCAAGGGAGTAAGTGGATTTTTATCAGTCCAAAATAAAATGATGGGGGATTGGTGATTAGGAAGGGCGACATTTTAATAAAGGAACAGTGGAAGGGTAAGAAGGGAATTAAGCCTTTCTGATCATATGGGTAACGCTGCTTGTACATCACCCAAAGGAAGCCATTTCTCCCAAGGCATATTCATAGCCAAGGTCCCCAACCCACTGCTGTGCCTCCTTCCACTCTGAAGCTCACAGGGCAACATACTTATAAACTGCAGGTGGTAGGATTATTAATACCCAGTCACTATGCAGCCAGATAGTTAAGTGCAAACAGCAACTATGAATGTGGCTTATGTTATCTACATCAAAAAGTATGTGTCATCTCCAAGATTAGAGGAAGGTTCTACTCAGGGCCACACACACAGTAGGACAGGTTGGATGATGCACATACTTTCAGAGCAGCTCTAGCTCTTCAGCCTGCTCTCCTGGGAACACACCCAACAGTAGTCTCTAAGTGGAAACTGACATTTAAAGAATCTAATTTCAAAAATAAGGCAATTTTGATCTTGACTTGGATGGTTCATTAATATTTGGGTTTTCTCAGACCGACTTGTGTGAGTATTTTCACTCCTGATAACATTTGCCCTTGCTTAGCAATTTAACCTTTCAGTAGGGCTGTGAAGTGTGGTGGAGTCACATGCATTTGGACCAAAATCTCAATCCCTGCCACTTACTGGTTTGATGATCTCGGGTAAATCTCTCAACCTCTCTGAAACTCAGCTTTGCCCTCTGGAAAAGGTGAGCTCTTTGACCTCCGAAGAGGTCTGTGAGTAGGAAATCAAATTACATGTGTTGAAAACGTAATGTGTACAATTTGTACTAAAAATAAGTTCATTTTTTCAGTTATTTGCACAATGCTTCAAAGTTGTTTGTAGATAATATTCCTCCTCCTTCCTTCAAGCAATATTATTAATCACTTACCATGCATCCAGCACGTATATTAGGTTCATTTATTATGCACATTTTTGGATAAGAACCTGAGGCAGAGAGATTAAGTGACATGCCTGCACAGAACTTCCCCAACACAGAGCTACATGTGTTGAAACCAGGCATCTGAACCCAACTTTCTAATTCCAAAACCATGGTTTATGCAGCTTCCCAATAGGTGGAAATATAATACTTAGTTTAGCAGATGTGCAAGCAAAATCTCAAGAAAGTGACCACTTGTCCCCAATAAGGTAGCAAGTATATTGGCAATTAACACTCACATCTGATTAGAAAGCTTCTTTAGAGGTTGAAGGTATGGAGATGTCTTATTCGTACTTATTTCTTCACCAGTTAGCTCAGTACCTTTTAGACATGTGGTTGGCTCTCTTTAAATGGCTCTTAAATTGACCTAAAATCATTTACCACTGCTTCTTCGGAGATGATTATTGAAACATATGGATACGTGTAGTGTCTTATTTTTTCAAAATATGGAATTTTTTCTAAGGATTATTTAAAAAATTAAATGTTAAATAGTGAAGAATATATATACACATACAAAAACATGCATGTGCACACAGATATATTTCTATTGTATGGTCATGCATTTTAATTCTTTAACAAATATTGAGAGAAAAACAGAATAATTTCCATTTTGGTTAACAGCAGACTAATTTTAAAATGCTTTTGAAATTTCAGTTTCTGATTTGCTTCCATATCAGCAGTTTCCTCCTTTTATTTCCTGGAAGGTTGGTAGTGAATCAACAACGAAGTTAAAATTTGGCCACCACCTGCCAGAATTTTCTCTCTGCAACATGAGGACTCAAAGGAGATGGAAAACCCAAGGTTAATAAGATTATCACCATTCTTTTTTTCTTTTTGTACTGTGTATCTAAATCTGTGCCACCCTGCCTTTCTTCACTGAGCAGAAGATTATAATCATTGCTAAAGTCTCAAGTTTTTGCTTCTCTGCACAAAAATGAAATCAGTGGTGTGTAGCTGAATGCATTCCAGATAGCAATAGCATATCATTAGCATATCAGTGACAGCCACAAAAAATACATGAAAACAAAAACATTGCATACAAATGGGGATGTGTAAGAGTTTACTACAAAAGAGAAACTGTTTTCCTTGTTGCTTTTGGAATGAGTCTTTACATTATAGTGTGACAGGCCCAAAGCTTTCAAAATATGGGAATCTTAGGAAATAAAGAGGAAACTGGAACAGAGAAATCCAGACACCATCCCTACTAAGTCATACTGTATTCTAAAGCACATCATAATCTCCCAGTGCTGTAAACTTCATCAGCTGTCTGACCAAGGCTAACATTTGTCTTCATAAAGCATTTAGTAAGGAACCCCCAGTGAATTCTGCAGAGTTTGAGCTATAAGCAAGCAAATGGTATAGTCCAGCCTATAAGGGTTTTTTTCTGTCTATTTTATTAAATTTATTAAATTAAGATATAAGAAAATTATTATAACCAGATATATTAGGATGGGCTAATACTGAAAATAATACAATGAATATATATGTACATATATGTATATCATATATGTACATATATACATATATGAGTTTGAGCTATAAGTAAGCAAATGGTATAGTCCAGCCTATAAGGGTTTTTTTCTGTTTATTTTTATGCCCTATTGCCCAATAAATTAAGATATAAGAAAATTATTATAACCAGATATATTAGGATAGGCTAATACTGAAAATAATAGAATGAATATATATGTACATATATGTGTGTATCGCATATACATACATGCACATCACATATATGTACATGTATACATACATGTGATGTACATGTATGTGTATATCATATATATGTACATATACGTGTACATCAAACGTAATAGGGATTTATTTCTCATTTCCTAATAGCCCAAGATACACATGTCCTTTGTCAACAGGGAGTTGTCTTCTGCATGGTGATTCACTTAACAATAATCTTTCCATCTTGTCATGTTCCTATCTCCTAGTGTCTTATCACCATCTATATCCAGTAGGAAGAAAGAGAAAGAGCATGAAGGAGCCCATAGGGGAGGTTTTACGGGCCTTGCTTGGAGACACCACTCACATCTCATTGGTTAGAACAAAGTCAAATGCCTAATCTAACTGCAAGCCATGCTGGGAAATGTCTAGCTGTGTGTCCAGGGAGAAGAGGAAAGAGATTTTGGTGAGCAGCTACCAATATCTATCATATCGGAAGTCTCTATATCTTGTCTGGCATCAAAATTCTCTTCTAGCATTTTCTTCAGCATAGGAAGTCACACTTTTCTCAATGGAAGACACTCAATTGAAAAATTAAATGCAGCTCATGCTATTTAGTAATCCTTTAGAACTACAGCAGGTCATTCTGTCCTTCGGTGGTTTGATCATATCACCCTCTCTATAAGAATTTTAAATGTTATGTTTCCAGTGATTTTAAAATCTCACTTTATACAGGATTTTTTTCAGAAATAATACCAAAGAAGGAATCTGAATCTGTTTTGAAAAATATAAGACTCATCTGTCTGTCCTTCTGACAGACCAGGACTAAGAAAATATTGATCACGCCATATAAAAGCCATAAAAGAAAATCCTTTCTCCAAGTGGCATACACAGCTCATGACAAACCTTTAACTTGAAAATAAATACAATGTTAAAAATTAGCAGTATTTTCTAGGTGTGAGCAGGACCCATTTTAATCGGCGTACAGAAGAAATTTTTATGAAGTCAGAATGCTTTTGTGCTAGTACGCTCCCTTTTAGTTAATTAGACTTTACTTCTGAACCTGTGACACGTGCTCTAAAAATTCTAAACTATTCGTAAAATATATTTGAAGAACAGATTGAGGTTTCATTATTTATAACTCAGTCAAGATACCAAACTGGCTAGATTGTAAACCTGCCGATACAGTGGCTTTTCTTCACCACTCTTTAAATTGGTGCTACTCAAGTTTCTAATTTATTTGCAAATTGATTTTGCCTAAAGCATATAGTAAACTCTTTTTTCTATTTTTTTTTAGCAGTTTCCTATACCATGTGGTTTAAACTACTCTTTCTAAATCTTATAAAAAGATTATTGTAGTAAAGAGATTTATCTATTTTCTTTGTTTTCTGTGTTACTCTTCACACACCCCACTCAGAGACTGGGGTGATTTCTTATCATGAACTAAATATTCATCAGGGAGCAGTCTCCCACGCCCCGCCCAGACTTATCTGAGAAACAAACACAGAACAGCTTTTGTAGCTTGTGTTGAGAACACAGAAGTCAAGACTTCAGGATTCTGTTTTCAGTATTGGGTCTAATCTTGTCAGTCTGATGATTTGCATTGTGTCCATTCATATTCTTTAAAAGGAATATATAATTCCTTTAGGTGAATTCACTTAATCTCATTGAACCTTCACTTTATTAGGCACTATCTGAAGAGCGGGAATCAAAGAAAAATAAAATGATCGTTATTCAAGAGGAGTGCACAGTCTAGCAGATAAGATGGGCGTGTAAACAAATTACTCTTATACCAACGCTTATCAACCGCTCAGTGTTCCAGAAATATTTTCAAATACTATAGTCAATGATGGGATATTTGAAAAGATTCAAAGTCTCAAAACATGTCAGAAGTAATTTCCAAAGTGTCACTCCTACTGGAGAACAATTTTGTAGGACTCTAGGCAATATTTGATTCTCTCTCTATGTGCTTGGTAACTACAGCATTCTGTTGCTGTTAAAATAGACTACCCTGACCATATTCTCTTACATATTCACTAGAAAAAGTTAGCATACATTCCAGTAAACATGGAAGTCTTTTATAGGACAGAGCCACCTACCTATCAAAAAAAATGTGCCTTGGATGGTGATGAACATAACATATACATTTTCATTATGTTTGGACCATTGTTAATTTGGAGGTCTGTTTGTCACCACTGCCTAACCTACTCTAATTAAGGCAACATACATAATCCTTTATCCCTACAGTTTTTCTACTTTGTTCATCCTTGCTCAGGCAAGCACTAAGGGGTCACAGGACATTCACAGTAACCATCTCATCCACAATCTTGTTCATTTGAAGTCCCTGACGCTCTAGATAGATTGTTAGCTACTGTCCACTAATCAGTGCAGATGCATACCTCTCATCCATGTATTCCTCCAGAAAAGAACAACTAGAAGTACTGCTTCTACCTCTGGACCTAGGAGGCTTTCCCTTCCCCACTATCCTTCAGGGCAATCCCGTGTAGGGGTGTAATATGACCATAGTCCACTCTGGACATTGCCTGCTTTAAACTAGGCTATTTTTTATTCTTTGTGAACTTTTTTCGGGAAACCACCCATGAGGGCATAGGATTTGTTTGAGGGAGAGGAGTTAGTGCAGCACAAGTGGATGCAATGAGTCTGGGTCATCCACCTCTCAATTTATTTGTGCTTTTGGGTCCTGCTTCAGCAGCTGATATGGAGCCATAGCCCAGGGGGATCAGCCAGCCCAGAGGCAGGTTTATTATATTGGACATGAACCACTCTCAAAAGGAAGACATTTACCTTTCTGGAATTCCCAAATAAGACTTTTCTTTGACTACTCACAATTCTTCTGAGCTCATCTCCATCCACTGCTTACTGAATGCCTTATTCTCTGCCAAATGTATTTGACAACATTACTTTGACTGGTAATTCATTTTATAGCAAAAGAAGTGAGGTACTGGGCATATATTGATAGATTTCACTACATTTAATAACTATCTTATTGTCCAGAGCAGGTGGCTTCACGGAATGATGAAATAGCCAGCTGTGGGTAACATTTTGTGAAGCTGAGTATTTATTCTACGTAAACTTCTCAGGTAAAATACAGGACACCCAGTTAAATTTGAATTTCAGGTAATGAATATATTTTTTAGTAGAAGTATATGCCAAATGTTGCATGGGACATGCTTATACTAAAAATTATTCTCTGCTTATTTGAAATTCAAATTTAACTGGGCATCCTCTATTTTTATTTGCTAAATCTGACAACACTAGTTCCATACGATGCAATTCATGTTCTGTGCCGTCAACAAATAGATGATGTCATTTCTCATATTACCAGTGTTCCTGAACCCAATAACCAAGGAGTAGAGGTAGGAGTAGCATTGATTATACCAAATAGTGCATAGAAAACAATTGGCTTTGCATCTCTACAACTTTGTGGCAGCTAGTCTAGAAGTCACAGTTACCAATGAAGGAATGTTCCCACCAGGATGTATAAAAATGGCTACATTCAACTGAAAGCTGAGGCTCCACAGGACAAGGAATCAACAGGCAAAGAGCAAGACTGCTATATTTCCTCTGCTATGGTATGCATTACCATGTGGTAAGCCACCCGAAAATCAGTGACTTCAGGAAATAGCAACCTTCAATTTGCTCAAAAATCTTCAATTGGTCAGGCTCAGTGGAGGCATTTTATCTCTGCTCCAGTCAGAGTCAGCCAGGATGGCTCAAAGGCTGGGGGCTGGAATCAATTTGAAAACCCAATCACTTATATATCTGGCGGTTGATGCTGGCTGTAGGTTGGTACCTCAGCTGGGTCTCAGATTGGACCCTCTATATGTGGCCTTTCCATGTTGTCACTCAGCTTTCTCACAGCATGGTGGCAAGGTTCCAAGAGGCCAAATATCCATAGAGGGAAAACTGCATTATCTTTTCTAACCTAGCTTTGGAAGTCATGCAGGATCACTTCTGCCGCATCCTATGTGTTAAACACAAGACCCTAAGGCTGGCCCAAATTCAAAAGAAGAATAACTGGACTCTACCTTTTGGTGGGAAGACTATCAAAGAACTTAAGGGCATTTTTAAATAACCAAAGTCTTCTCTCTGTCCATAAATTATTTATATTTCTCCCACATGCAAAATACACTCCCTCCTTCTCTATACTGTCCCAAATTCTCATCTATTATAACATCAGGCTCAGATCTTAGGTCCAGACTGTCATCATCTAAACCAGATACAGATACAGATGAAGCTTCTTGCTTGTGGTTCTTCAAGTACAGCTCCTCTAACACGGTTCCTCTTGATCTGAAGACCTGTAAACTAAAGAGACAAGTTATCTGCCCTCCACGTGTCCAATATACAGTGGAAGGACATGCATGGGTATCTTTTATAAGCCTTCCTGTTCAAAAAAGGGGAAAATTAGAGATACTCAAGAGTCTCTAGTCCACAGTAGTTCTGGAATCCAGCTAGGCACAAGTTTCCATAGTCTTGGTTAGGTCTCAGTTCTAACGCCTGGAATGATTCTCCATGTCTATCGACTCTGCCCTTTAAACTCTCGGTTCACCCTCTGAGTCATCCTACCTTTTCCATAAGAAATTGCCAGTATTTATACCTACGTATAGGTATAAATTCTCCAATCTGTTTCCTGTCCATAGTAGTTCAGGGGTCCAAGGGCCTCTTTTAATTTTGTACTACCTGTGTTTCTTTTAGCCCAAGCTGGTGGCATTTCTACCAAAATAACTTTCTTAAACTCTTTGTGACTTTTCTTGAGTCTTATTGAGTTCATTCCATTAGGTAAAAGTCACACTTATAAATCTCATGGAGATAAACCCTTCTGTAAAGTGGGCTTGCTATAAGGCTGTTGTGAGACAACACCTTTAAGATTCTTAAAAGTTCTACTTTTTATTGGAAAGAATCTGTGAGGCATACCTGTAGTATCATTAGAGGGATTTTGTCAATTTGTGGTATAAATTAAATTTTTTTCAGGTTTTATCGAAGAACATTAAACTCATGCCCTAGGCTTAATCTTTAGACTGTCTTCCTGACAGGAACCTGGATTTCATATCTACCCAGAAGCTAGGTTTTAAATTTAGCATTGTTTGCCATCTGGAAAGACTGGGAATAAAAAACAGTTTGTTTTTGTTTTTCAAATGAAGCAAATTTTGGATTCTTAACATTTCTTTCTTCAGCGTTTCTCTCCTTCTTCTAACATTTTACTATAGGCAGCTAGGAGAAGCCAGGAAATACTTTCAATACTATGTCTAAAATTATCCTAGCTGGATCATTCAGTTCATTGAGTGTATTTTCTATTTTCCATATTACTGCAGGTGAGAGTATTGCTAAACTTTCCACCACCACACAGCAAGAGCCTCGTTTTTTCCAGCTTACAATAATGTTTTCCTCACTTTCTGTTAAGCCTTCACCCATAGCCCTTTCATGGGCCATCAGTCTTCTGCCAACAATCTCTTCAAGGTGCTTAAGCTCTCACTGACATTGTCCTCCTGGTCCTTCCACATCCCACTCATAACCCAATTCCCAAGCCGTTACTACACATTTCAGGTTGTGTCATGGCAGCAACCTATTTCCAAGTGACGAAACATGTCTTCTGTTACTGAGTAATAAACAATCCCAAAATTTAGTAGTTTAAAATAATAACATCTATGTTGCTCATAAATCTGAAATTTGAGCAGGGCTCAATTGGGACACCTGTCTCTGCTTAACTCAACATCAGTTAGTGTGGCTCAAAGACCGAGGGCTGGAATTCAGATGGAAGCAGTATCACCTATTTTGACCTGTATATCATTTCCGTCACATTCCATTCATAAAAGTGAGTCACTAAAGCCAGCCCATATTCAAGGAGTGCAGAATTATACTCCATCATTTAAAGGAAGAATTTGCAGACATTTAAAAACTACCACAGATGGAAAGACTAATGTGGATTATCAAGGGAAAATCTAATAGCTGCTACATAATGGAAGAAATAGGAGTATATCATGGACTCAGAATTTTTGGGGGGTTTCTACTAATACTTTCATAGTCAGCAAGGAAATTAATGGAAGCTTATCATAGTCCAATACTGGTCGATTCTCTAACAGCAAAGACACTTCCAGAGTGAATAGTTAGGTAAAATCATCAGGTAAAGAATGTAAACCAGCTGAGGTGTTGACTGAAGGCAAGGAAAACATGAAGAGGAGGAATAAAGCTTTAAATACCAACTATGGGGGCTGGCCCTGTGGCCGAGTGGTTAAGTTCGCGCACTCCACAGCAGGCGGCCCAGTGTTTCGTTGGTTCGAATCCTGGGCGCGGACATGGCACTGCTCATCAGACCACGCTGAGGCAGCGTCCCACATGCCACAACTAGAAGAACCCACAACGAAGAATACACAACTATGTACCAGGGGGCTTTGGGGAGAAAAAGGAAAAAATAAAATCTTAAAAAATAAATAAATAAATAAATACCAACTATGGCCCCATGACTAGTTGCAGAATGAGAATGGTAATGGCTTCTTCCTTAAAATATATTTGTATGTATTTAAATTTTCCTCTTCCTTCCACTCTCCCTTTCCCATGCTATTTTACATAAGGTATATAGATGCTGGTTATCTTTATAATCTAGTTTTTAGGTCACAAGATATTAAGTTCTAATTGTAATTGAACTAGAAGAGTAAATATATTTACTGATGCATTCCTTTTGAAAAATTCAACAGCATTGGTAAACCTCTAGCCACTCTAACCAAGAAATAAAAAGAAAACATGAATTATTAATATCACAAATGAAAGAGGAGCCATCACTATTGATTTCATGGGCATTAAAAGGATGATAAATGAATATTATGAACAAATCTATGTCCATCAATTTGATAACTTTGATGAAATAGACAAATTCCTTGAAAGACACAATCTACCAAAATTTACAGAAGGATAAATAGATAACCTGAATAGGTGTATATCTATTAAAGAAATTGAATTAACAATTAATAACCTTCCAAAACAGAAGGCAACAGACCCGGATGGTTTCACTGATGAATTCTATCATACATTTAAAGAAGAAACGACACTAGTTCTCTACAATCTCTTCTAAAAAATAGCAGCAGAGGGAACACTGCTAACTCATTTTATGAGGCCAGCATTAATCCAGTGTCAAAACCAGACAAAGACAATAAAAGAAAGGAAAATTGCAGACCAATATCTCTCATGAACATAGATGCACAAATTCTTTAAAAAAATAGTAAACTGAATCTAACAATATATGAAAAGAATTAGACACTATGACCAAATGGGATTTGTTACAGGTATGTAAGGCTGGTGCAATATCCAAAAAAATCAATTGATAGTATCTTCACAAGAACAATCTAAAGGGGAAAAATCATATGATCATATGAATAGCTACAGAAAAAGGATTTGGCAAAATCCAACACCCATTCTTGATAAAACCTCTCAGCAAACTAGAAATAGAGGAGCACTTCCTCAATTTGATAAAGAACATGCACCAAAAAATCTACAGCTAACATCATACTTAATAGTGAGAAACTATATGCTTTCCTCCTAAAACTGGGAACAAGACAAAGATATGCCTTGTCACCACGCCTATTCAACATCACACTGGAAGTCCTTGTTAACTTAAAAAGACAACAAAAGGAAAAAAAGATATACAAACTGAGATGGAAGAAATAAAACTGTCTTTGTTTGCAGATGATATGATTGTCTATGTAGAAAATTCTGAAGATTCAACAAAAAAAGCAAGTATTGCAAGTTTTCAGAATACAAGGTTAGTATACAAAAGTCAATTATTTCCCATATATCTTATATCCCAGAAATAAACAATTGAAATTTGAAATTAAAATATAAGAGCATTTACATTAGCACTCCAAAAATGAAATACTTAGGTATAAATATAACAAAATATGTACTAGATCTATATGAGAAAAACTATAAAACTCTTATAAAAGAAACCAAAGAAAATCCAAATAAAGGGAGAGATTCCATGTTCATGGATAGAAAAACTCAAATTTATTGAATGTTAATTATCCCCAACACAATCTACAGATTCAAAGCAATCACAATAAAAATCCTGTAAGTTATTTTTTTTTTTATACTGACAAACTAATTCTAAGGTTTATATAGAAAGGCAAAGGACTCAGAATTGCCAACATAATTCTGAAGAAGAAAAAGTTGAAGGATTGAAACTATCCAACTGCAAGACTTACTATGAAGCTGCAATGACCAAGACAGTGTGGTATTGATGAGAGAACAGATAAACAGATTAATGGAACAGAATGGAGAGCCCAGAAATAGACTGACACAAATACTGTCAAGTATTCTTTGGCAAAGAAGCACAGACACTTCAATAGAGAAAGGATAATCTTTTCAGAAAATGGTGTTGGAACAAGTGGATATCCATAAGCAAAAAAAAATGAATCTAGACACAAACGTTACACCTCTCACAAAAATTAATTCAAAATGGATCAGAGAACTAAATGTAAAGTGCAAAACTATAAAACTTCTAGAAGATAACAGAAGAGAAAATCTAGACTTGGCAATGTCAGGTTACATAACAACACCTAAAGCATGATGCATGAAAGAAAAAAATCAATAAACTGAACTTCATTAAAGTTAAAGACTCCTGCACTGCCAATGGCCCTGTTTAGAGAAGTAAAAGACAAACCACGGACTGGGAGAAACTCTTTGCAAAACACATATCTGGAAAAGGAGTTATAATCAAAACGTACAAAGAACTCTTAAAACTCAACAATGAGAAAATAACTTAGTTTTAAAAATGAGCAAAAGATCTGAACAGACACCTCACCAAAGACAATATGCAGATGGCAAATAAGCCTATGAAAATACATTCAACGTTATACGTCTTTAGGGAACTGCAAATTAAAACAACAATGAGAGCCTACTACACATGTTTTAAAATGTACCTAAGATTTGTTTAATCAGCTATGGTAGGACAAGCAGATACACCATTGACTGTAATGAAGGAAGAAGTTTCTATACTCACAGATTCCTAGAAACAGGAGGCACAGAACGCCACAAAGGGCCAAAGAGGGGAACACCAGGGTCAATCAGAAGGGAGATGGAGCAAGGGAAAAATGTTGGCAATAGCCTTTACTGTGGTTTTCACAGGAAGAAATGTGTGAGGCTAGATAAACAGGTTTAAGATCAGCTAGTTTGAATAACTGCAGCAGGCTCTGGGGTGTGGAGGGTGTCCTGAGTTGTCTGGTACCTAGCCCTGGGTTGATCAGGGCAGGATAATATCAACTCAGCAAGTGAGAGTTCCATAAAGGATGTGCCTGGGGGTTATGGGTTTTGGATTGGTTGGTTTCCATATGAAAGTCACCATCACAAGAGACTCATTTAGTATCACTGCGAATTAGTTAGTCCTGGAAGGAGCAGTCTCTCACCATCAGCAAGGCCCCCAAATGTCAAAGCATCATAAAGTACAGAAACTAAGAAAGATGATTAATACAGCACATCTATCAGAATGGCTAAAATCCAAAACACTGACAACGCCAAATGCCAGAGAGGATGTGGAGCGACAGGAACTCTCATTCGTTTTTGGTGGGAATGTGAAAAGGTACACCACTTTGGAAGACAGTTGGGCAGTTCTTAAAATTTAGAAGCATACCAAAACCTACACATGAATGTTTATAGCAAATGTGTTCAAAATTGCTCAAAATTGGTAGCAACCAAGGTGTCCTTCAATGAGTAAATAGGAAAACAAAATATGGTACATCCATAAAATGGAACATTATTCAGTGATAAAAAGAAATGATCTATCAAACCACAAAAAGACACAGAGGATCCTTAAATGTCTATTACTAAGTGAAAGAAGCTAATCTAAAAAGACAATTTACTGTGTGATTCTAATAATATGATATTCTGGAAAAGGCAAAACTATGGAGACAGTAAAAAGACCAGTGGTGGCCAAGGATTCAGGAGCAGGAAGAGGGGAGGGGTAAACAGGTGGCGCTCATGGCATTTTTAGGACAGTGAAACTATTCCGTATGATACTGTAATGGTGGATATATGCTATTATGCATTTGTCAAAACCTATAGAATTGTACAACACAAAGAGTGAGCCCTAATGTGAACTATAGACTTTAGTTAACAATAACGTATCTATACTTGTTCATCAATTGTAACAAATGTACCACAATAAAACAAGACATTAATAATAGGGTAAAATGTTGGCAGAGATAGGGCATATTAGAAACTCTGTATTTTCAGTTCTATTTTTCTGTCAAACTAAAACTGCTTGAAAAAAACAGTCTAAAGAGATGTGAAAGACAAGCACAATCTAGGAGAAGATATTTGCATCTCATTTAACTTACAAAAGATCAAAATCCAAAATATTTAGAAAATCATAACAAATTAATAAGAAAAAGAAACACTATTTAAATGGAAGTGAGGGGAGATGGAAAAGAAATACACTGAAAAGAAACCCAAATGGTCAATTTACCTGTTGAACTCAACTCATGTACTTAAAACAACAACAAAATTAACACAGTTCTCATTGACCAAAATGTCAAAGTTGAGTAATTTCAAGCGATGGTGAGACTGTAGATCATGAGTGACTCTCAGCCACTGCTTTTAGGTGTGTAGAGGGGAATATTTGCTCTGGCAAGATCTATTTGGTTAGAATTTGTTCATATCATTCAACACAGCAGCTGCACCTACTGGAAAACATCTAAGACAAACTCTGATTCATGCACAAAATGAGACATGGGCAAAAATATTCATTACAACATAGTTGGTAATATTGAAAATATGCAAATTATTGTAAAAATAAATGGATAACGAAATACATAGAATGAATATTACACAGTAATTGAAAAGAATAAACTTGAGCTATATATATCAACAGGCATAAATCCACAGAACAACATTGAGTGAAAAAAGCAAAATTATATGTAGAGAAAGATATTTGAAAATACGCCAAGTCTTTACTTAGGATACATACCTATGTAGTAATAAACACTTTAATAGAAAGAATAAATATCAAGTTTTGGGGGACATGATTACCTCAGGGAAGAAAGAGAACAGGAATTGAAGAAGGTTATACAAGGAGCTTCCACTATATCTGTAACGTTTTACTCCTTTAAATAATTCTGAAGCAAATATTGGCCAAATGTCAAGATTTTAATTAACGTTGGCTGGAGGTACATGACTGTTTGTTCTCTTTGTTGCCATATTTTTCTGTATATTTGAAGTACTTAAATTAGTAAATCAATGTGAATATAATAAATCAGCTCCGTAGTGTTTATCTTGAAGATGAGAAAGACAAACTGAGTGAAGGATGTAGATTGGGACAATGACCTCTTAAGTACTCCCCCCATCATAATATAATGAGTTCAGTGGGCTCATCTCAGGAGACAGTGATGAGACTTATGCTGTTATGAACATAAAGTGGAGAGAATGAAGCCTAAAATTGGCAGCAGTGACAAGGTCAGAAGCCTTTATTCCCTAACTATTCCCAGCAAGGAGAGCTGTCCCAAATCACCACTTGTGATGGTCTGATGGGAACAGGAGGGTTCCTTCTATCAGGACTCCCCTTCTTTTCAGAAAACACTATCAGCTGAGCTGTCATTACTAACAAAGCCCAAAAACAGAGTGAAAGCTTTGTTTCTGTCTTTGCCGACTCCTCCAACGTTGTTTGATGTACCTATTCAGTTGTTAAATAAGCCCGTTGTGTTACACAGCTGCGCTGTGCTGATATGAAAGTAAGTTGATAGTGCCGTCTATAATTATGAGGGGGAGTGTGGATGTTGTGTGGTGTGAAAAGTTTATGTGCTTACAGATTGACTGAAGAATCAAAAAAACACGCAGCAGAGTTAAGGATTTAGAGATTATGGATCATTCTGGAGTTTAGGGCTGGGTTTGTTTTTTCTCTAAATAGGTAGCCCGTTCGTGTCGAAAAGTAAAGAAGAAACAAGAGAGAATAAAGGTAACTATGAAAATTTTTTTTAGCCTCTCTTTCCTTATTTCATTAAATGGAAACCAAGTCAACCAGAACATAAGGGGAAGAATAAAAATGAGCAATAGCAGGATTCCAAATTGGCCAACATGAAGATCAAATCTTAAGGCCTCCTGGAAATATAGTAAGAAGGGAGTCTGGAAGCTGAGCTTGAGATGCAGCTCTGACACAAATTACCACTTCTATGTAATTAGTCATCTCATCTATAAAATAAGTCATCAGTGTTTCTCAGATGTGGTGCTCAGGCCACCCACATCACAATCATGTGGAGGTATTCATGACAAATTTGGATTCCTAGACCAGGCCATGGACCTACAGGATTAGGATACATAGGCTGGGCTAACAAGATACATCTTAACTTCTCCATGAATTTGTGTATACCATTTGAGATCCGATATTGAGTATACCAGAGCTCTTCCTATGATACTCTGATGATTAAACATGATTCCATTGGACTATGTCTCTACATAGTATGATATTTTCCAAATTCTGTGAGAAAACTAATCTGTTTGTTTTCTTAAGTTTTTCGTGTAGTTTTTCAAGAATGCAATGTGTGATCTGCCCTTTGAATAAAATTGTCCAGAGTTCCTAATAAAAACAGCTCTCTCTAGAAATTTCTGTTGATGATGGTGATGAAGATAACAACAGACAGAATGGATATTTCTTACACTCTGAAACATGATCATTGCATTTTCACACAATGAAATAGGATGGGGTATTTAGAAAAGTTACTTAGAAAAGGGAGATAAGATCTTTCACAGGAAATATCCAGGATTAGCTTCTTTAATTTACTGCTTTCTATACTCATCTGCAATATATTACTGTGTTGATTCTAGTTCAGTTTCTATCAATTTGCTTTCTACTCCTTTTCTTTCATCAAATATTTGCTAAATCTTCTAAATGCGAGGAGTTTTGCTTCATGCATGGGATACTAAGATTAAAAAAAGACAGTTGCTCTCCTAAAAAATTCACAAGTTTGGGAGAAAATAGACAATCTACACTACCATATTATGTGAAAGTACTAAAACTGTTATGAGTAAAGTGATTTAACAACACAGAAAAGAAGGCCACTTGCTCGCATTTGGGGAAGTCAAGGAAGGTTTTACTAAAGAAGTGATATTGGATCTGGATCTCAGAAGTTGTTATGCTAGAGGAGGAAGGCAAGCAGAGAAGGCCAGGAAGGATGTGAAGAAAATTCCAGGAAGAGAGGAAGGCTTAGAAAAGACACAAAAGTTTAAAACGGTGCCATCTCTTTAGGAAATGATACATTATTATTTGTTTTAGAGAGAAAGATAGAATATGAGTTTGCAAAATAAATTTGGGCTCAAATTGGGAAGATGTTAAAGGCCGTGCTCAAACTTAAGATTTTTTAATTCAGTGTGACAGTATGCTTTGATCTATGTTTTGAAAAATTTCTCTGTAACAAATATGAAAAGTAGAGAAAGAGGTAGAAACCAGAAGTTAAGATACTAGTTAGGAGACGGGTGTGGTACCCTAGGTGAGCACCTGAATTTGTAAAGCAGTAGCAATGGGAAGAAGAGAATAGATGGGAAAGTTATTCCAGCAGCAGGATTCAAAGAGGCTGGTATGTGATCAGATGTGTGGGAAGAAAGGGCCTAGAGGAAATGTCAAAGATGTTTCTGTGGTTTCTAGATTTGGTGACTGAGAAGGTGGAGGTACAATTAACAGATCAACAAAAGAATAGGAGCAGAATGGGGTGGATGAGCTTGAGTTTTGACATGTGGAGGTTTGAAATACTTGCACTAGTCCAGGGATTCGGAGCTGGTGAAAATGTGGGCCTGGTATATAGATTTGGAAGACATTAGCATAAGGTAATAGTTGAAGTCACAGGAGTACACTTCCTGCCCAGTGGGAAGCTGGAATAAGAGTATAAGAGAGTTGAGGATAGAAACTGGGAACATCTACACTTAACTCCTATTGCATCCTGGCAGACATCAGGATAGATAACCCATGATAGAATGAGACGGAGTGCATGCGTCTAGTTACCATGACAAAAGAAAGTGCTAAAGTTATCTTAAGGCTCAGAACTGCTTAAATTACCAATGCTTAAAGTAGCAATTGATTACTTTGTAGCATTTCTTTCTTCAGATTGAACCACACCAGATGTATAACTGCTAACAAGAGAGGCTTTATAAACAGTATGTAAAGTGTGTTTAATGTAGAGTATCGATATTATTAAATTAAAAGAAAGAGAAGCAGATGACAGTTGGGTTGCATTGATGTAAAAATAGTTATGTCATTACTTTTTTTGGACCACTGATTAAGTCTTTTACAAGTTTTCTATAACTTGAGCTTAAGAATTATTCATGATAAATTGAAAGGAAAAATGATAGAAACAGGAAAATGCTCAGAAATAAAAGGAAGTGAACAAGTCATGTTTTACTTTTCTTTCAAAAACCTCTCTTATTTCATGATTTTACTGCTAAAATTGATAGAGCGGGGAGGAGAATAGAGAACGAACTTAATTCATAACAGTATACACTTTCCGACTAGATAAAGAATTAACTTAGTAATTCAGAAAATGAGAATCTGGCTCATTATTTTAGTGAATTCAGCATTATTTTATTGAAGGTTTTACCATATGCCAGACACTATTCTAGGTGCTGGTATACACCAGTGAACAAGACAGAGAAAAATTCCTGCCTTTGTAAAGCTTATCAAATAACTAACTGATTAATTGTTGATAATTGCTAGAGTGAAGGGGAAAAAAAGCCAGGGCAGGGGGATAGGAAGTGTATGGGGTGAGCAGTGGTTGAAACTGTAAAAAGGATGGTCAGGAAAACTCTCACTGAGAAAGTAATATTTGAGCCATGACTTCAAGGAGAGTAGAGAGAAAGCCACATAGACACTGGAGGAAGGAGTGGTTCGAGGCAGAGATGATAGCAAATGCGAAGCAAAGAGGTCGGAGCGTGCTTGCTGTTGGGAGAACAGACAGGAGTCCTGAGTGTCTGGATTGGACTGGAGTATCCAGGGTGAAAGAGGCAGGGCGGAGGGGAAAAGCAGAGTTGGCCAGATCATGCAGAGCTCTGTAAGCCATCGTGAGGACTTTGCCTTTTCTTCTGAATGAGATGCCAAAGGAGGTTTTCAAGCAGAGTTGGAAGAATTCTACAGTCCTATGTTGCAATGGAATAAGATATTGGCATAGTTTCTATGGTTGGCTTTCTTGTAGAAAATAAATTTCTCCTTTTTTGTGCATACATATTGTGGGAGGCAGAATTCTAAAGATGTCCTCCAAGATTCCTGTCTCCTGGTTATTCAGAAGTAATCTAGGTCCTATTATGAAAGGACTTGGCAGATTGAATTAAGTAAGGTTACTGTCGATTGACCTTAAAATAGGGAGGTCATCTAGGGTTATCTGGACCAATGTAACATCAAGAGCCCTTAAAAGCAGAGGAGGAAGACAGAAGGGTCAGGCAGAGGAAGAGATCAGAGGGATTCAAAGCAAGAGAAGGACTCAACCTGCCATTGCTGGCTTTGAAGATGGAGAAAGGAGGCTACAAGATAAGGAATTCAGGCAACCTCCAGAAGCTGAGAACAATCCCAGCCCAGCAGCCAGTTAGGAAACAGAGACTTCAGTCCATACCTGCAACCACACGGAACTAAATTCCGCCAATGAACTGAAAGAGTTTGGAAGCAGATTCCTTCCCAGAGCCTTCAGAAAGGAATGCAGCCCTGCTGCCTTGATTGCAGCCTGTGAAATCTGGAAAAGAGAACCATCTGAAAATTGCTTTGTCCAGACTTCTGGAATACAAAACTGTGAGATAATAAAATGGCTGTTGTTTTCCAC
The DNA here is from genome assembly GCF_021613505.1 of Equus quagga. Classification (NCBI taxonomy): domain Eukaryota; kingdom Metazoa; phylum Chordata; class Mammalia; order Perissodactyla; family Equidae; genus Equus; species Equus quagga. The sequence goes on along the minus strand of NC_060270.1, from coordinate 98,173,261 downwards.
CGCCAGCTTTGCTGTGGCTACAATAGAAAACTAAAATACATGTAAAAGACAAAACTTCTAAATATTATAGCTACCTAACGTTTCACCGAGAACAAATTCTGTGCCTTATTCTTCTAAGAGAATTTTCTTTTTTCTTCTGTATGTGAATGTCCTCGTTCAGACATGACTCAGTATATAAAAGGGATAAATTCCTGAAGTGGAGAAGGAATCACGTGTTGCTTCAGTGGATAAAGAAATCAAAATGATTTACCTTGAGAATCTTGCATATTGTGTCATTTTCTAAATACATTCTAGCGGACTCAGAAAGACGAGAATTCAATAGGAAAAATTAAAATATATCAAAGGCTGGGAATAAATAAATAAATCTGGCATTTGCAGTATTCTTTTCTCATAACTGTACATGAAAAAGAGAAGAATCAAAAGCTTTTTCTTAGTTAAGACCAAGAAAGCAATGAAATAAAGCGCTACTATGAAATTTATGCTACTATAAGGAATCTCAAAGATTTGCAAGATTATAGGTATAGAAGACAAATTCTATAGTTCCTCTAAACTGTGCCTAGGTTTGGTCTCCTGTATTTGCTATTTTCATATCTACCGTAGAATGAAAAGCAGACTTGTTTCATGATGGGGTTTTTCTTAATTCCATGTCAACATAAGAGACAATTGGTCACAGGCTTCCAGCTTCCTTAAAACATGAAATATTCATATAGACCTCAAGTCTTGCATAACTCACAGTGCTTGCTCCCATCTGAACATTCTGAGCATGGTGTTTCTCTTGTTAGGAGATTTTTTTCTGGTGCATTATGTGCACTTGTGTGAAGCCCAAGTTGTTGACGTCAAAACACAGACTCTGCCTTTTCCTGTAAGACATCCCAGCCATTCTAAAGCCTGTCAAAAAAGATAGTGAAAGCTGCCCCCACGAGTTCTAGTCTTTAGTGAAGATGATGAAACACATCCAGAAATAAATAGCTTCATTCAAACTGGAGCTTAAAAACACCAGATTGATCCACTGGTTTCAAACGGGTTTTCAATAGCAACTGACGGCGGCATCCTGTGGAGCTCAAAAGATGGTCTTGTCTTATTTGAAAGTGGGCCTTTCAAACACAGCCATCATTCAGAACACTTCAGAAAGCACTTCTCCTTCTCTCTGTATATTTGACTTCATCTTTTTCTCTTCCTCTTAAAAATTTTCCTATAGAATTGATCAACTCAGAAAAAAGGAGGAAAAATTCAGAGCTCAATAGTCTATATAAATTTTTATATATTCCAGATAATCATCTCCGACTTGACTAAGCATACTAAAAACATATACTTTTCTCCTTTCTAGATTCCCAAACCATCAAAGATTATTACCTTAAATTTTTTTAAATATATTTCTCTTTGGATATTTTGAATTTAATTAGAACTGTAGAGAAGATTAAAAATCTGTGACTGCACTGTCTCAGTTGAGGCAAAGGGCATTTTAGAAAGAAAATATCATATTTTTCTATTCTAAAAGTGTTTCAATTTTTCATGTTTTTATTTATTCTATTATAGATAACTTAATAGATTTCTACCGAATATCTACTATCATGTACCAGGTTCAGTACTTGGCGCTGGGGTTACATAGATTAATAGGGTGCAGTTCCTGCCTATGAGAAGTTCATAATCTACTTAACCAACCAATTTCACACACACACACACCCCACGCATACCCACTAACCAATGAACAGATGCCAATTGAAAGTTATTTCTACAGTTAAGATGATTCAAGTTCATCTCAGTTGGGGAATGGAAATTTCTCAATAAATTATGACCTGACCCTTTCACCTACCCTCAAATGGATTTTTATCATCTATTATTTATCAATTGATCTTTGGGGCTGAACTAAATCAATATATTTTGTGCTGTCTTCTTAAAAGCAATCGTGTTTCTTGGAACTGAAATATACTAAAGGACTCATCGTTGTTATCCTTAAACAATCTTGTAAATAGTATAAAAATTAGACACCATTTCTATCAGGGTTGAAGTAGGTGCCAATAGAGACAAGGGGGTCAGGCAGGGGAGATTAAAGAGTACCCCAGTGTCCTATAATGTCAAACACCCAATGGCAAGGACATATGTCATTATTGTGCATAAAAAACACTTAGTAATAGTACCCTCTGTAAGTTGTTCCAATGATGATCCAGAGAAGCCATCTTTAAGCACGGTGACATTGAACACAAACTTACTATGCACTTGCCCATTCCTTTGAGAATTTGAGACCTTTTCTTTTAAAATAGGCAATACTAAATGAAAACATGGAAGCAGCAGAGGTTCAGAGAAGAAAAATGAGGATCCCCACTTTTGACAACCTCACAGCTGAAAGCAGAGGAAACTGAGGTATTAGTCCCTCTCTGAGAATGAGATATCTTGTCACAGAGAGGATGCAAGGTAATAACTTCTATAATTGTAATCTCTTTTCTAGAAAATCTTGAAAATCATTAAAATTCCCCTCTTCCTCAGGGCCAAAGTTTCATAAGTATGGCATTATGTGATTCAGGAATTTGCATAATTATACCTTGCTGTACTTTGCCATAACCTAATAAAGTACTTTATTTCAATAAAACAGCAACTAGACCATACATGATTGTTAGGCTCAATATCAATTGTCCCTCATTAATGTTGCAGAGAAGCGATTAGCATTTTGAGGCAAACAAGGTGTACTTAGTTAGTGGGACATGACCCTGCTGTCACTAAATTATATCCATGATTAATGATCTTCTCCAGTTTAAAGTTTGAATCACAACAAATAGATTATAAGTGAAAAATGAGGGAGGGATGGAGAAATGTGGGAAAGATGAACCTTAAGACTTGAATCATACATGCCAGTGTTCAGTATTGAATTCGGCTCATAGTGCAATTGACCTCAAGGTTGATGTTCAAATTCCAAGGCAGTGGTTTTCAACCCTGGCCACACAGAAAAATCACCTGCAGAGCTTTTTAAAAACCCCAGTGTTCGAGTCCCATCTCAAACTAATTAAATTCTCTGGAGGTGAGACCTGGGCACTGTGAGGTTTTCAAAGAATAAATGCCATAATATTCACATTTAAGAAATGAAATTGGAGTCAGGAAAAAAAAAAACAAAAACAGAGAACCAAGAGATCTATATTTAAACACACTATGATAAAGACTTTGGTCTGGTTTTTCCATATTACATTGACAGAATGAAAATCGTGTTTCTGTGACATACTAGTTAGTCCAGAGCTAAATAGAGAATTTTTGTGTGTTAGCTTGTAGGTATTTATTTTACCACTGGAAGTATTAAGTTATTCTATGAAACGTAGTTTTATTTCACTTTAATCAATCCATCATAATCACAGGCAAATGTGAGAAAGTCAAAACCTACAAAATTATAGAGAACTATTTTAAAACTATCTGCAAAAGGTTTTTCCCTATGGGTGTGTACGTATATGTAAACTCACACACTGATTATATTGTAACTTCCTTTTCAATAAGTCTGATTTAGGAGCCATTCAACTTGATAACAATAGGCTTGTTAGTAGAAACACTGAAAAGATTTAACTACTGTAGACCAGCATTATCTAGAATGACATATTTCAGGATGCATCAGAAATAAAACATAAAATAGGCTGCCATTCAGCCCTTCACAAGCCTTAAACAGAAAAGATTATGGTATACCTCCAAATGTAATTCAAAGTAAACACAATATTAAGTCATGGAACAAAATCTTTCATATATGCTTGTATAAAATAGCCTTTTATGGATTTTCTGACTATAAAATTCTGGATAGGTTCATTAAAGTTGGGACTTTCTCAAAATGTTGGTGTCTCTAATACATGTCAGCCAACCAATTGGGTATTGTATCACTATGTAATTCATACCCATGTGTGTATAGGAAATATTAGCGGATGTGTATTTTTTGCAGACTTCATATTGGGTACACCTCATAGCTAATGGGAAGGTGAGAAAGGGAAGATCAAACAGATTGGATAGAAAGAAAGAAAAAGAAAACAAAGAAGAAAAGAAGGAAGGAAGGTATGATAGAAATGGAACTAAATAGAATTTGCCGTTCTTTTTTGCCCCTGATTCTCCAACTCATTTCTACTCTTCATTTGCCTTCTCCTCTTTCATTCATCCCTCCATCCTTTCATCTGATAAATATTCCTAGCAATTCTTATAATTGGTGAGTTGCCATTGTACTTACTAAAACAGTCTCACAAAGTTGGCAAACTAGCTTCAGAAATAAATAATTTCTAGTCAAAGTTTTGAGTAACCCTCTTAGACCTTGTATAGATTTCATAGATAGACCCAATTTTGAAGTCAACCCATGTCTCTGCAGCCTTCAGTTCTGTTATAGTAACTGATTGATATACAGTTTCTGAATGTATTCACTTTATTATTTAAGAGAGTTTTCACCCTGATAGTGCTATCTATTAAATTGAGTATGTTGATCCTTTCAATCTAGATATTGGTATATATTGTATGATATTAATTTTTGTGAATCTGGTCCGTTGTGAGATCTTTTTTGTTCTTGTGTTCAGACAGTTAATTCTTCTTCCTTTTCCTCTGCTGATGGGCAGCGAATAGGGCCTTGAACTCTCTTATGAATGAATTACCAGCTTTAGTTGAGTCTTTTCAGATTCAGAGCAGTCACTGCAGATTCAGACCCCTCCACACGTATAAACCATTTCAAGTCCTTTTAATGCGAACCTTAGACACAGCTAGCAGTCGGAAGAAATGGAAAAATGTCTTTGTTTTCTGATAATGTTTTGTAGTCATTACTCAGAAAAAAAAGTGAAGTCTTCGTTTAATTTTGTGAAACAACAAAAAAAAAGCAGTTAATTATATAATTAGTTGATTTATTACTAACTAATTTTATGTAGTCGACAGAGGCATTTAATCTTGAGTCCTCCACACCCTCGGAATATATTAGCATTGGAAATCACGGATTAAATTCTTGGGCATATTGGAAAGGTAAATGTAATGGTGATATGTGTTATATAAATATGTGCATCAACATGTAGGTAGAAATAAGATCTGGAAATGGCTGGACTGGTACATTATCTTATCGGTTATGGATTCTTTTTTAGACTCTTAACTTGCTGCCAAATTTCGTGCTCAGTTGGAGAGAGTTTCATATGATTTTTTGTATGTTTATTTATGGTATTTTTTTTCACTAAAAATGCATCATTACCTTAGCAGCTGCCGCACCACATGGAGCAGCATGTGTGCTTTTTAAAAGAGATCCAGAGCACCTTCCCCCAGAAACCCGGAGCCAATATGTTTTGGGAAGTCGGCAGCAGGACTCAGATCTCACCAGCGAGATAATGTACGGTTTAGATATTTTTGCAGGCTTTTTTTTTTCCAATAATAATTTTCTTTACCATTTCTCCTTTCCTAAGTATTCTATTTAAAAATACTATTTCAAAAAAGGGAAAAAATATAAAAGTTAATGCATAACGAAAGAGAGCTTAAAATACATTCTCTCTTTTTCTTGGGGCCATTTTGGAAGGAGCCTGTGACTACATCTACTTAACAACGAAAACATGAGAGAGAAAAAGACAGATATGGTTAATGGTGCATGTTTCATGAATGAGCCATTCCCTGCTTTGTATATTTAAAAGAGTCTGCACCTTATTTCTTATTTCATGCTTGTATGTGTGTGTGTGTGTGAGAGAGAGAGAGAGAGAGAAAAGGGAGACGAAGAGAAGAGAGGGGGGAAAAGAAGGGGGAGGAAGGGGCAGTATGGACAGGAGTCATTCGGAGTCTATCTAGTCTTCCTCTGCTTAGGTACTCAAGTTCCTGCCCCACTTTCATTCATCTCTTAAAATCTTATTTCAATCCCCAGCCCCAGCTCTATAGACTGCATTTTATGGCACTTTTCTTTGGCTGTATTCCAGGTTGTCTTTGGATAACGAACCTTTAAGGCTGCTAGTCAGGTCAGGCATAGACAAATAGACAATAGAACAATACTAGCAAAGTGATCTAGAAACACAGCACACTGTATATTTTGTGTAAATGATGTTAAGTGATTCATTTCCCTGAATGAAATTTTTTAATGAAATTAAATATTTAAACGAAATGTCTGATTTGTTTTAAATCACGTAGACTTTATAGATAAATAAGACTTTATTTCATCAAAACACAGTTCAAGACATGCAGCGGACCTTTATTAACCCCCTTGCCAAAAGAACTGTGTAGGAGGTGTAACTGGGGAGTAAATTTCTGATATCTATGGAAAAAAGAAATAATACAATTGTGAAGAATAGCATTATAAGGAAAACAATACATATATCAAGATTCCTGAAATTGTTTACACCTGATCAATTATCTATGCAGAAAGTCAAATATATGAATGTATCTGATTTGATGTAACAGGTAAATGTTTAATATTTGGGGTTCATTATTGTACTCATTGATTTTTGAACTTGAATTTATAGAGATGTGGAAAGTAAGATATATCAGAAAAGAAAGAAACATTTCTGAACATAAAGTTGAGTAAGTCGGATCTAATCCTGGCTCCCAAGGTTGGGACCACTTCTGCGGGCCTTTGGCTCTTAAGTGGTGAAATGTGTATGATGGATGACTCCAAGTGGCTCACATTCAGTGGTTTCAGGGACCAGGCATGTGATATAAGTGAGTGAAGCGCTGAGTGATATCAAAGACAGTATGATAAATAGCAACTGACACTTGGACCCCGTGTCAGGGAGATAGTAGGTGGTGGGGAGAGGGAACTAGAGAGTAAATGGCTAGTCTACGAGAGGACAAAGCCTCTCAGCTCCAGCTGTTTGTGGCATATGGGAAAGTGAGTCCCAATGTGGCACATCTAATTTTAAAGAAAACCTGGAAATCCAGATTTGAACACGAAATCTCATGGATTTTCCAAATCAGTCATCAATTCAAGTTTTCCTTCATTTCCTTTTGTTTTTTTAAAAGTACACGGTGCACATCTGTGGAGCATATCTGGTTCACAGGCTATCTGCACATGTTAATAGCCTTTAAACTGAATTATGATGAAGATGCTCTAAAATTCTACAGATTTATGACAGTGTGAACTTCAAAGAGCAAAAGGCTAATAGGCTGGTTTGGTTTGGTTGGAAAAAAACTCTGAGCTATGGGATAATGAACATGGATTTGAGATCTGGATCAGCCAAGTGTAAGCAGAGTGAGCCAGCCTTGCCATAATCTGTGTCCCAGCACTGCTTATACTTTTCCCCCAAAAATGGCCTTCTCAACTTTCACAAGTGCACCTCAGTGCTAAACAACTTGTTTTGTTTCCACACCATACAGCTGCAATCAGTGGCCAATATGATATACTAGACCACCATCGGGCCTGACTTTTTTTCTTCCCTGGCCCTTCAAGAGCTGGGCAAGATTGAATCAGCCAAGTTCAAGCGTGAGTTGATACTGGAGAAATAGGAACTGGCTCTTGGTTCAGTCTGTGATCCAAGAGGCAGTGCTGTGAAGGGCAGCAAGGGCCAAAAAGCCAGTGGAGCTGTGGAATAGGGGTGCCAGAGACACAGCTGAGCCAGAGCCAAGGATTGGTGACTTGGAAAGCTGGTGCAATAACTGGAGCTTCGGCTGAAGGCCACAGGGTAAGCTGGCTTAATTCTGCTAGATAACCTCTCTGCCCAGAGCTGCTGTCACGGGGCCAGGAATTTAGTGTCCTGGCTCTTTCTTTACTGCATCTTACTGGTATCTGACAGCTCTCAACAGTCAGAGAGCATAACTTCCATATCTACTCTCTAAGTCTTCCTTAACAAAAGCTTGTCTGAGACAGACGAAATTGGGGTAAGATTGTCTTAGGGCTGTCCTAGCCTACAATCCCTAGCTTGGTACTCAAATCCTGCCCTTGGACTGTGGAAGACCACCAGATTTTTGGATCACTTAGTTTAGACCTTCATAAATTTGCTTGCACTGAGTTGCACTTTAATATTAAGCCCTCCGATTTCATTAAAGATAAGTAGGAGGGTCAGGGATATGACTGTATTCTTGAAAAATGCTTGTGAATATCATTCTCATTAGATCACTGAGAGTTCCTTTCTTAAAGCTCTGGAAAATATTTCTATTAAAAACCAGTGAACTTGTCACTGTTTGCCTAAGCTGTAAAGAAGCTCAAAGCCGAAGGTGAGCTTTGTTATAAAGCTGGGTTATTCCTTGAGTTTGCATACTTGTATTCTACTATTTTCCTCAGTCTTCTTTGTCTACTCAAATACCATTTGGAAAGGGGGAAGGAATAAATAAATCCAATGAACAAGCTAAAACGTTAGCAAATAGTTCCTTTCATTTTTCAAATGCAAGGAAACTAGGAACTAACCACTCCGAAGATACACAGAATTGAAACAAAACAAATTTAGCTACCTTCTATGGATGCACAAGACTCCAACTCAGTAATCTGGGAGGAAAGACGCTTCCTTCCTGAATCTTCAAATACAAGTCATGTGTAGGTTTTATTGCATTATTAATAGTGGCTATATCCACCCTACTGCCAAAAAGAAAAAAATATATTTAGAAAAACACAGCAGGAGGGCAAGAAATGGTATACTTAGAGCAATAATTTATCAGGTTGAATTAAGGCCAGAATCTAGATGTCCAGTTCCTTGATCTTATTATTTATCACACAGCGTGACCAAAAAAATAGGGGCAAGGGAGGAAGGGAATAAAGGCCCTCCTGCAAGGACAGACAAAACGAGCCATTGATGGAATTGGATCTGATTGTTCGCTGCCCAGTGCACCTGTGCCATTTCCCACCCCTTTCAGAATCTCCGTGGTCCTGAGGGTTGAACGGTGCTCATCTTGCAAACAGTATCCAAACTGAGATCGGAAGAAAGACAAAAGCTAAATTTATCCTGACACTTTCTTCCTTCCAAGCTCCCACTTTCCTGTGACGCACAATTGTCATTTTCGATGGAGAAAGAAAAGCTATTTTCAATAACGAAGAATGGGTTCCCTTTTCTACCAATATCAGTACAACTGCATCCCACAGAATTGTCACTTAAGGAACTACAAGCAGGAAGGCAGATGTCGCTGTGTCCTCTCATCTGTGCTTCTCTTTCACAGGGCTTTAGCAGTAAAAGCAGAAAATCAGAGTGCGGGAGAAGGCTCCAGCCCGACTGGGAATGACTACAGGAAGTGTCTCCCAAGAAAGTATTTTATTTTCGTTGCAAAAGAAAAAAGAGTTTCAATGGATTAGATCTGATGAATCTAAAACTGGATCAGATTCCTATCAGGCAAGAGCCAAAAACATTTCCAGTTTGGCAAAAACATATCCAAACAGTCATAACAAATTGCTGCCCCTCCTTTGACTTGAAGGGACTGCTCAGTGGCATTACAGTCATGAGGTTACAATTTTGCATCTAACTAAAGCTAACTAACAAGACCTTCAGTCGTCCATAAATGCGTTTGGAAAATCACATTTGGAAAATCGTTATATCTGGGCATGAGACTCTTGACCCAAATCTGGAAGCCTTGAGGTAACCAAATAAATAACAATGATTTTTTAGAGATACTTGCTAGAACGTCTTCATATTGGCCTCACATGAAGAAACAAGAAAGTTAAAATTTATGACGGGGCCATCATCAAGTGTCTATAACAGGAAGAATGTGAGTTTGGGCTCAAATATACTTGTGCAAATTGAGATATGGATGCAACATTCTGAAATTCAGTTTGTTTACTAAAATGTATTAGTATCTATATCAAATGACATAATAAATATGTTAAGTGCCAGGCATACAGGTATTAAACAAATTATAGTTTTCGTTTTATTATAATTGTTATTGTTGTTACCAGCATTTTAAGGATTTAATTCAACTTTGGAATGCTTTCAATACAGATCTTTAAGATAAATAGACCTGATCTTTAAGAAAAATAATTTCAGGAATAAAAAAACAAATATGATGAATATGAAAGAAGTTTTAAAAATGCTGTGCATTAGAGAAGGCTAGATCATTCTAATAGACATAATCATTAAAGTGCCAAAGTCTATCATTTCTCCCTGAAAAGACAGAGTAGGAAGAGAAGGAAATAGTCAATGATGTGTAAATAGAAAATCTCTACTCTTGGCTACCCCTTATTCAGTCTATCTCATGCAGCCACGCTTGAGGACACAAAAGGTGACTTGGAGGCTAGTGGGAAAATATGTTTCTGCTCCTCTGAGAAGCTGTTGATTCAACAGGCTGTGAACAGCCTCCCAGTCCCTCGGAGAGCAGCTGTACACTTCTGACTGTGTTCTCGGCATGAGCAAATGAGAGGACATGCACCCAGGGATGAAAGGTGATGATTAGCTTAAAGGACAAATAGGCTCCATGTTGCCTGTCACAGGAACCCTTCCTGCGCCAGCCCTCATCCTCATTTCCTTAATCTCACAAAAACAGGCCCCTGCATTTCACTTGATTCATTTTTTTAACTAACTTAAAGTGTAATAGGGCTTTCCCGTATTATTACTCCCATTTTGGAGCTGAGGGATCTTAGACTCAGAGAGGTTAAGTAACCTGCTTGGTATATACCTGGACCGCTGACGATTCGAAGCTTGAGCCCAGGTACGCCGACTGCAGAGCCTGAACTCTTAACCTCAGCTACTTGCCTCCTTTGGGCAAAGCAGTTTTAAGCAGATGTTGAATCTGAGAGGGACAGCTAGCAACAAGGGCGAGCCTAGAAACAGCTGCATTCCAAATGCTTTACACAAACTGAGTGTGAAGGAGCACATAGTACAGCATGTGAATGGCAATGCCCGTATTATAGCATCAGCTCCAACCCTAAGATCACACAGCTGTACTAAATCACAAAGATCAGGTCAAGCCACCAGGCCATAATCTAGAACAGAGAAGGGAATCCACTTCAAGGTAATACTTTCTCCCTTTCAGGGTAAGAATTTGTGGAGCTAAACACACACACACATAATAAAACCTTGGTAAAACAGAACATTGCATTATAAGCTTATTGAGGCCAAAGATTCCCGTATCATATGTTTTGATCCCATGACAGGGAGCATAAAAAGTATTTTTTGAAAAGCTGTAGATGGCTTTGAAGAAAAGACTGATTGACAATATGATTTACATAACTTTTTATTTTGTATTTGCTATAGACTGGATGTCTGTGTCCTCCTAAAATTCCTATGTTGCAATCTAATCCTCAATGCGATGGGATTTGGAGTGGGATCTTTAGGAGGTTATCAGGTCATAAGGGTGGAGCTCTCACTAATGGGGTTAGTGCCCCAGAGAGCTCCCTGGTCCCTTCCACCATGTGAGAACACAGGGAGAAGATGGCCGTCTGTGAACCAGAAAGTAGGTCTCACCAGACACGGTATCTGTTGATGCCTTGGTCTTGGACTTCCCAGTTACAAGAGCTGAAGGAAATACACTTCTGTTGTTTATAAGCCACCCAGTCTATCATATTTTGTTATAGTAGCCCAAGCTGACTAAGACAGCATTTGATAATTTTATGATTCTGTAGGAAAATTCCCAAAATTTGCCCTAATTTTCTTTAATATTATTTTGTGTTCTCATTACAATGGAAAGAACTGGCAGGAGTCTGTGAAGAGTAGCTCTTTTGCAATTTAAACGATTCTTGTTAAATGTAGGAAGAAAGCCTATTTTATTTTATTATTTTTTAGAAACAACTGAATCATAGCATTTAATCAATGACCCATTTTGTCAAACAAATATAAAAAAGCATCAAATGGCTCAATAGAATACAATGTCAATTTGTATGACAACATTATTTAGGATTTTAGAATGAGACTGGGCCAAATTAAGAAAGCATTTCTAAGATCTTTCCTTGTCATATAGAAAATGGCAATGATGAGAAGCAATTGATATTGTTTTGGAGTCATAAATGGTTTCCTTTTAAAATGCGTTCCTTTGACAAGAACTCTGATACAAATGATATGAGCCAGAGACGCAGGTCAAAATGACAGCCTGTTGTAAACTAGCTGTCAGGAAGACATCTACAGAAACAGGCATTTCCCACCATGCTATCCAGCGGCTAGTTGAAAAGGTTAACATCCTTTAAACAAACTGGTTATCTATTTACTAGAGGACAAAAAAAAAAACCCCAAGAATTTGCTGATAAAATCCATCCAAGCTTCAAAAACAATTTTATGCTGTGTATTAGGAGGAAACTGTATTTGTGATTTTAAAATATTTAGCTAACAGATTGTTTATCTTCAATCACAGATCTGTATCTGCTGTTTAGCTCATGGAACTAAAAATATTCACTTATTTGGCACATTCTTCTGGTGAAATTATTGGCAGAAATTTCAAATTAGGTAGAAATTCTATGTTTCAGAATGCAAAGGTGGTTTGGGTTTTTTGGGTTTTATGCTTTTTGTTGTTTGTTTCTTCATTACAGGAAGGTTATAAGGACACCGGCAAAAGTAAAGTATAAGTACTGAGAACAGAGGAAGACTAATAATTGTCAGGCTAATGAATCATTTAATAAACCTGTGTATAGTTTTTTCATTTTAAAGAGAAAGTCCAAACCAAGCGCTCTCTCCCCCTTTATGCTATTGTTTTTTATTAGCCCTTTCACTACTTGATGCTCATATGAATCAAGAAAATGAAAGTTACAAAAATGCATGATTTTTTCAGTGGATTTCTTCTCTTCATAGCAAATGGGAGCCCATATATAATTGATCAATAAGCTAGTTTTCAAGTCTACTTTCTTCAAGAGAAAGACAATTTCTAGCTGCCACCTAAGCAGCCACCTAGTTCACTGCAACAAGATAACTAGCACCCTGATGATAAAGGATTAAAAACAGCACCCTGACATAGGACATCCCTACCAGAATTTCTTCACACCACTGAATTCCAGAGTAGCGGCTCCACAGGGCCAAGGAGAACATTCGAGGGTCTTAGCTGCCTGTTGATTATCTCTAACAAGCCTGCAAGATGGATTTGAGATTTTGTTTTTACCCAAAACAACCAACTCCATAGACTTCAATTTCCACTTTTCGTCCCACCCTTCTCCCTGCATCCATGTTGGCACTGGTTAATGTAATCCCCACAGAACATAATCCATAGACAGGTGTTAAGTCGATTGTTCTCATGACTTCATGGTATTCCATTTGCAAAGGACACCCCTAACTATAGCAGCTGTCACTCTACTCTTGTCCCTCCCTGAGAATCCCTTGTCCCTACCATGGGAACTATTGTGGAAAAGTTTGGTTTTCCTAGAAAAGACGTATATTTGGAATTAGAAAAAGAGAAGACATTGTGAAACATAAAAATAGTATTAGGGAGCTGACCTAATCATAGTTAGACTGGTTTCTTTAGTACAGAACTTCTCAGAGCCTTTAACATTTCATGTGCAAAGTTATTGTAAGCGTGGGTCTCAGGGGAGGACCCGTCTATAGTGAGTTGATAGGATCACCCGATAGTTCTCTGCTGAAAATTACATCACCCCATATACCCTGCACACTGTTACGTTGATAAGGAGACACACCTCACCCTGCCCTCCATTATAGTTTGACTTAGGATGCAAGCATCCTCTTTTTAAAACTCGAATACTTTGGGTGGGTAAGGAGATCGATTAGAAATATTTTACATCTTAACGTGATTTAGTTTGAGGTTTACTTTCCCCTTAGCATCTATTTTGCTGAATTGCACAGGTATTGATTTGGAAGGAAAGGAGGAATATGTTTTAGGGTCATTGTGCAATGGGATGGGTACATTTCTGGATGTGAGGAGTAGCAGGAGGGACTGGATGATGGGGGATGTGAGGAGAACTGTGTGTGTGGCTTTGTTTGGGTTGAGTTGCATTAGGTTGGGTTGGAGTGATAACAAAGTGAATATAAAACCTAGTGATGCCCATTTTACAAATAGGCATATTTGCCACAAGCACATCCATCTTTCTCCCACACAACAAACATTCCTACTCTCAAAATTTTAGCTAATTAAATTCTGGACCCCCTCAATTCAAAGTTTAGCTACATTTGGGTAAAATATGATAAAGGTGGCTAACTGGGACCCCACCTTCCCTTTGTCAAAACTGTTTCTATAACAAAGATCTTTCCGAGTTTCTAAATGTGAACTTATAGGTGTACTTTGGAAATACAACTTGTTATATATGGTCTACTTGGGTTTTTTTCAACTCAAAGAGTTATTTTTTCCTAAACTAAATTCACAAATCCATCCTCTAAGTGTGGGAATGTAATTACTAGTCACAGAAATATGTGTATTTTGGAGGTTTTTATTATCACTTTTCATTTGGAGAGCTCAAGTTATTGCCAAAGTTCAAATGACATGCCGCTCCAGAAATATGTAGTATCTTGTCTAAAGAGAGACAAAATTATACGATGATACTCGGGCTTAAGTAAAAACAAACTAAACTAAAAACTTCATCACAGGCAGTTATAATGTTGATAATCAGAACTGGTTCTCTTAAAGGGCAGCTCTATTCCCAAAAGAATAAAATGCATGTGCCTAGATAGAATGACTGTATTAACTATATATTCTTATTTTCTGCATTCTTCTCTGCTCTGGCATCTGGGGCTCTACTGACCAGGGGAAGACTGCCCTTCCCAGGGCTAGTTAATTACTAGAGGTAGCAAATGGATCTCCTATAGGCACAGCTTTCATATGCAAACCAACCAATCCTCAGCCCACATCCCCCAACACCTCCTCTATTGGGCTTTTACATTCCAGATCAATATTCCTCTGTCCTAATGACCTCAGGGCTGGGTACCAGACAACTCAGGAGAGCCCCTGTATCCCAGACCCTGCTGAAATTATTCCAACTAGCCAATCAAGCCTGCATAACCTGCCTCACTCATTCCTTCCCTCAGAAACCACAATAAAGGCTCTTGCCCATGCTTTCTTCCTGCTCCTTCTGCCTCCTGATGGTTCCTGGTGCTTCTCCATGTGGCCCTGCATGGTATGGCGTACCCTCTCTTCTTGGGACTGTAACAAACTATCTTTTCAATGGCAATCATTTCCTGAACTGTTAGTCTGACTATACCTGAATAATAATAAAACCAATGTTTTAAAACAAAGACTAAATTCATATTAATGGGTAAACACACAAGGTTGTCTAATTTCCAATTCAGAATACCTAGAAATAATGGAGGGTGAGGTCTGCATCTACAGATGGTCATCAAATAAGTTCTTTTGTGCAAGTAACTCCCGTTCTAACAAAGGATTAAAAGACATGAAAATTTGGATCTTTTACCAGTGCAGCTCTCACTGCCTGTGAGGTTTGAGCTTCAGTGTCCTCATTCAAAAGAGGGGAATTTGAACTAGATAATCTCTATAAGTTCTAGATATATGATATTTTCTCTTAGTGTTTTTGCTAGTATTTTTTTTTTTGAAAGATTAGCCCTGAGCTAACATCTGCTGCAATCCTCCTCTTTTTGCTGAGGAAGACTGGCCATGAGCTAACATCCGTGCTCATCTTCCTCTACTTTATATGTGGGATGCCTACCACAGCATGGCTTGCCAAACGGTGCCATGTCCGCACCAGGGATCCGAACCGGTGAACCCCGGGCTGCTGAAGCAGAACGTGCAAACTTAACTGCTGTGCCACTGGGCTGGCCCCAACTAGTACATTTTTATTAGCAAAATCCCCTTAGTATAACTGGACCAATCTAAACATCATGGGAGTAGTATTTTGTCAATTGTCAATCTTGCCGCTAGAAATGAGTTCCCAAAGGGCAGGCACTTGTATTATTAATTCTTCTGTTCCTGGCCCCTATCATGGTGTGCATCCAACAGTAGGAGCTCGGCAACAAACACAATAATTGACTGAAAGTACAGTGAGCTTCATATTGGGTGGAAATAGATGGACATGAAAACAGGATTAAGAAAACCAGCATTTTAACTGTAGGCTTAGAAAACTCTACATTGAGACACTTAATCCAAACCTTTCCTGCTAAAAAATAAATTGAATATTTGTAAAATGAAAGAATTGGTCATTAGAAATATTTTCAATAACTAGGAGAAGTCAAATGAAAGCTTTTTAGGAATTTTTATTCTAGATTGCTTTAGGTTTCATTCTTTTCTTTTCTTTTTTCTTTTCAAAATGACTGGTTATTGGTTTGGTTATTGGCTTGAAGTATTATTTCAGAGACTGATTTAAACATTTTTTCTATCCACTAAAAAGCAACAATGGGCATTTTTAATTTTACAGAAAAGCGGAAAAAAATATTAATCTGCAGCCATGCCAAAAAGGCAAACAAAAAGAGCAGTTTTTAATTAAATCTAAGGGCTAGAAGTCTTGGTACATTTTTTTCATTTCCCTCTTCACTCCTCTCCCAGCCAGTAGCTGAATGTTGCATTGTAACCGCTCCTCGTCTGATTTACATTTTTCTCTCTTCAGAAAGAAGAATATTAAAAGTCACAATAGTATACCTTTTAGAAGAAAATTTTAATTACTAATTCATAAGAAGTAATATTCATGTGCCAAGTATGTTACATGATCTAAATTAAAACACTAAGTTGAATTTGCTCTGGGGGATGTTAATACCGGGTAATATAGATAAAGGGGTATGTGGATGTTTTCCTCTTCCTGTAAGAGAAAATTCTGACTTTCAACAGGTGAATACATTCCCGCATCTGAATTAAGAGGCCCTCTGTGATCCTTGTTTTGGGGAGGCCTATATTCTAAAAGTGAAATCTAAATAATTGAAATCAATCACAGACTATTCCTGATCTTCAACACCAAAGAAGGTCTGGAGGGTACTTCAAACCCCTCTTTATTGGAGAGATTCTGCCCCTGGTTTATCATCAGGAACTTAGACACGTGTGTTAAGAAGTGACTAGAAAAACAAATTGGTTAAAACTGAATCTGGATTATGCTGCAATCCCTTTGTGTAATTGCTTTGATATCTGAGTCTTCTAGTCACTAGGCTCCACTTAGCAATTTTAATAAGGATGGCAGTTACTGAAACAAGAGGAGATCAATGGCCAACCCAGCTTTATCAGCACGCCATGAAAATTAGAAATTTTCTGATTAGTACTCCTAAGAAATACAAGTCAAGCAACTTGAACAGAATCAAAACCCAGAGAAAATCTTTAAGAATACTAGAACTGTTTCTATATAAGTGGAGAATTAAGAATTTTACTCAAATGAGTTATATTTAAATAATCGAAAAATATATATGGCGAAAATAAATGAGAGATCATGTGGCAAGAACATCTCTATAAAATGAAAGAAGCAATCTTCCTAATTACAATCACGTCATTGACATGATCATTTTTGATTACCAGATTGTACAAATGCATTATCCTTTACTATTATTTCCTAACCTATCTGGTGTCTTACACAGAATGAATTTTCAATAAATATTGTTAAATTGATGTGTTTGTTATTCTAATTCTATATGGGAAAACCTGTGTGTATAATATACCAATAGGCAACATTAAGAAAAATCATATGATCTTTTCAATATATGCTGAAAAATCCCTTGAAAAATATGTATTCCTTGTTTTGTTTAAATATAAAATTGGGAATGGAAAGATTTTCCTGTATATAATTTAAAATATCTGTTTTGAAGCAAAAATTGCCATCACGTTCAATGGAAAATTTCTAGTATTTCTTCTTTAAACCACATTTCTTTAGACTGAACTGGCCTGGGGTGATAAAACAACAATGGGCCATATTTATACTAATCATACATTTTCTGCTTCATCCAATCCAGTAATACTTTCCCTCAGCCTTAATCAAAAGTTCCCATACTCCTCCATCTGTTCGTGTGGTACACGCACTTTTGACATCACAGACTATCAGGGTCTCCCTTCCCATTGGTTGCATCCACTGTGGACCAGTCAGTCAGTTGTCGACCAGCCTCATCCTCCTGCTGGACCTCCTGCAGTTGCCCTGGGAAGTTATTCTCAATAGGCATGGACATCACTTCAGGGTCTCCATGCTCAATGCTAGGGGCACTGTTGCCCATGGCAGCTCATGATGATGCCAGATTCACCACCACCGGTCAGTGCTGGTATCACCACTTCCAAAGCTGGCACTGCTGTTGCCTCAGGTCACAAGGCACCAGCACCACGCTGGACAGAAGCCGCAAGAACCCCTCTGTGCATCCTCTTTACCACACCATTAGATTATTCACACTACGCTGACATAAATTCAACAGATCGTATGCTTCCTGTGAGCAAACAATTTTCACTCATGATCAATTCTCTGCAGGATTAATGGGAAATGCAAAAAAAAAAAAGGAAAATGAGAAGTTTGTTTACCTAATAAAGTATTACTCAATGGAATTGTAAATTGGTGCATCTCTTTTGGAGCCCAAATATCTTTGAGGAATCACAACATTTGTACTTTTTAAACCAGTAATTCTGCTTTGGGGAATTCTTCCTGAAGAAATAATACAATATGTGGGAAAGGTTGTATAATGAGGATGTTCCTCATGGTATTATTTATCATTGTAAAAAGTAAAAACAAATTAAATGCTGAAAAACAGGAGAATGATTATGTTCACTTTGAATGAATGATTAAATTAATTATGCTATAGCCACTCAATACAAATATAGAAAAAGCACAAAAGTGGCTGAAGAAAATAAAAATACTATGTCTCTATTATTGTCCATAAGAATATGTAAAAAAGTATAGAAGGGAATATATAATAATTATATTTGTTATAATGATAAGGTTGTAAGAATAGTTTTTTTCTCTACTTTCAGCTTTGTGGAATTGCTGTCTTACTTTGCAAATTATGACTTCAAAATAAGGTAAAGGATAAATTAATAAATGACTACTTATAATATCTTTTAATTAAACTGCATATCTTCCCATGCTAGGTGTCAGTCTTAATTCTGGTAGCCTGAAGTTAGTCATTATCAATAACTGGCAAATCACAACTCTTACAAAAGTTCTATTGCTCCTCACACAGCATCACTCAAGCCTGGTGGAGTGTCTTTCAAGTGCCCTCTTGAATTTCTTGGCTTTTCCAACGGCACAATTCCACAAGATTGGCCAGGGCACTTGGTCAAGAAGGAGACACACAGAGCCTCCTCCATGGGCTTTGTCTGGTATCTCTGAATCTCAGCCAGAAGGGAACGGTCACTATAATTATGAATCATTTTCTAAGCTTCTGATGAAAAGTCAGCCTGAAATACTGCTGCTGTAAACCATATCATGGAGCTGTTGCAGATATTTAAATCACACTACACCAAAGGAAGGAAGGACTGCAGAAGAGAGGAACTGTAATGTAATGTCAAATGACATCGGGATCATGTAAAGAGGTGATTTGTGGTGTTTGCTTCAGAGCAGCTTTAGCTGACCCCAGGAACTAGAAACACAGAGACAAGTGGCAGGTTCATGGGCAGGAAGCTCCAGCCACAGCAGTCATAGGAGGTAAATGTGAAGCAGTGCCAGGGCCCTCAGCCCACATTCCTGGGGTACAGTGCTCTGTTCAAACGTGCACAGACCCCAGAGGGCCTCCGTGGACAGTGCTGAGCATACACCAATAACTGTCCCCAAGAGCTGACAGTTGTGGCAGGATGTCGATCAGATCTCTGCAGAGTGTGGACAGCCCTGGGATTAACAATTATGCTGAAGACTAAGGAGACTGTGAAAACCAGGGGTGACTTCTCTGTTATCTAAATCTTACTCCCTCCTTCAAGGTTCAGCTGTTACATCAGCTTTGTGATTTTGAAGAAAATCACTTGGTTTTTCTAGGACTTAATTTCCTCACATTCTAATGAGATCTAAGATGAGAAAATTTCTAAAATCATGTCCACTCCAAACTTCTCAGAGTCTCTGATTCAAAAGCTTCACAAAGCATTCCAGGTCACACTGGGTGGCCTCCTCTTGAGCTTTCAAAGCACTTACTACCAGTAACTTGCAATTTACCACGAGGCTGATTTTCACTGACATGTGAATGTTTTCACTAGGTCCTTCCCAAATTGGTCAGAAACTTACCCTCAAGATCAAGTGTTCTGTTTGTCCAGAAGACGTAATAGTAAATGTTAAATGAATGCTCACTTGAGAAATGAATAAATGAATTATTATATTCTCTTGCATCTATATGCACTAAACACTTAAAGATCAAGAAAAGGGAAAATTACATTAGAAAAACTCACTCCTCCTTTGTCTGATTGGGAAATGTCACTGAGTTCCCCAGGAAGCAGATTCTGAGACAAAGATGTGTGAAGAAAGCATATTAGGATATGCTGTTAGGATTAACACCCTTGGGTGAAAGGAAGGAGGTAGGAAGGGGCAGAGAGGGAAAGAAGATGAGCTGGGGTGCAGTCACAACAGAGGACTCGACCAGCCCCAAGGGGAAGGCCTATAACTGGGACAACCTCTTGGAATTGTCCCAAGACGGGACAAGGAACTCAAGCATTTACACCTCTTCCTCACCTTCCCAGACAGACTGGATTCGGCCTGTCCTCATGATGCGGGTGTGAACTTGGGTGAGGCTCTCCAAGGGCAGCTCCCAGAAAGGGATGGCAGCCAAAGGCCCAGCAGCTGGGAGTAGAAGGGATTCAGTGCTGTGGGGGTGGGGTAGATGAGGTAAGGACAGGCAGCATCTACTGTACAAAGAGATGGCCCATTCTATATCACATCGAAATCTTTTTTTTTTTTTTAAAGATCTTTGCTATTTATTAAACCGCTTTCACATTCCTAAACCCCTTAATCCAGACAACAACTCTGTGAAACGTGAATTATTGTCACCTCTAAATAATAGCTGACAGATGAGTTTTGCAAGTATATGTAAGGTGTCCCCTGGGGACTCCCAGAACTAGTGAAAGGAATTTGCAAGGCCAGAGATGTAGAGGAAAAATTGGATTCTTATAATTATGTGCTAGGTGAGCCAAAGATAAATAAACTGTCAATGATCACTATTATCATGATCATTCATGCTCTCAGCCTGTTGTGACCTGGAAAAACTGGATTACAATAATATTGTGTTCACTTTTTTGAATAGCCACCTCACTCTTCCTGTTCATTTTAGGATGTGATCATTTAGAGCCCCAGGACTTTTACATGCGAATCGCTATGAAGTGCTGTTTTTATTCGATTTATTTTACTTATATGACTTATGCAAGTTATATTTGTTTATAATCTACCAGCAGAATGTTTATACTTATCCCTTGTTATGGACCGAACATTTGTATCCCCCCAAAACTCATATTTGAGACCCTAACTCCCAATGTGATGATATTTGAAGGTGAGGCCTTTGGGAGGTAACAAGGTTTAGATGAGGTCATGAGAGAAGCCCTCATAATGGGATTAATGATCTTATAAGAAGAGGAAGAGATGCCAGAGCTCTCTCTCTGCCATGTGAGGATGCTGCCAGAAGGCAGCTAGCTGATTGCAAGGCCAGAAAAGGCCCCATACCAGGAACCGAATCTCCCGGCACCTTGATCTTCCCGACCTCCAGAACTGTGAGAAATAAATGTCTGTCGTTTAAACCACTCAGTCTGTGGTATTCTGTTACAGCTGCATGAGCAGCCTAGCACATCCCTAGAAAATTATTGTCTCTCAGTTTGGGTCTATCATTCTCATCTGATGAGGTTATGTATTCTTGATTCTGATACCTAGAACGTTACCCACTGTTCCCACCTGCATTCCAACCACCTTTGTAAGCCTGCCTTCAGTGTTTCAATCAGAGTTTTTAATGAAAGGACAGCGGGTTATGAAGATTCCCCTTTAGTCTGACAACCCAGGGTCATATCTGTTTAATGAATGAAGATTACCTTATAACACTTGACTTCAGTGTCTGCATCTTGTCATCTAAAATAGTAGTTTCCAAATTATTTTTAGCAATATAACTTTGTTCAAATAAAATCTGCTTCCAAATAATTAAATAAAAATAGATATAAATGGAATCTCTCTGGCTCCAGTGGGTGGTGGGGTGAGAGGCCCAGGGCCTGCTTTCCTGTAACAACTGCTTTTGAGAGACTTCTGAGGTGTCTCCATGGGCACCCAGAGCTTTGTGGGTTGCAATCAGAAAATCACCCGCAAAAATATTGCCAGGCACTTTATCAAATGCCTTGCCAAAAATCAAGGTACTGACTTTTCACTGATTTACCAATATAATAATACACACACTCACACAGTCACTCACACACACACACTGTGAGTCTCTCATGCTTTGTCCTTGGTAAACCTGTGCCAGTTCCAAGTAATCATTACTTTCTTTTGCAAGTCCTCACAGGACAGTTTTTTCCAGAGTTTATTAAGGAAGAGTGTCAGGCTTGTTCTGTAGTTTCCAGAGTCCGCATTTTCTGCTTTTCTAAAAATAACATCTCCAGTCTCTGACACCTCTTCTGTTCTCCACCTGTAAGTTCTTTGTGAATTCTGGTGTATAATTACTTTATCCAAGGCAATGGTTCTCAAAGATGACTGCGTATTAGAATCGCCCAGCGACGTTTTCAAAAAGGTCCTTGCCTGGGTCCTTGCATCCTACCAATTAAATTGGAATCTCTGCACGTATTTTTAAAGGTTCTCTGGTAATTCTAAAATGCAGCCACGGTTGAGAATCAGTGATCTAGACCTGGCTTAAATTCATTTTATACACCCACTTGTTCCTTTACCATCCGTTCCCTTTCCATAAGCTCCAACCTCTCTGTTCTTTTTCTCATAGACGAGACTTCGCCATAATTTAGAAGATACAAGTAAAATCTGAGCTATGCAGTTGTACTTTCTTTTTATTGTTTGTTAACCTAAGACTAAGTTATAGCCTATGCTTTCTGGGTCTTTGGCTGTAAACATAACTCACAACTCCATTTTAGTCAATAGCATCTTTCTAAAGTCTCTGTTAAATAAAACAATTCCAATAAATTTTTGAAAATCATACGACTTCTTTTATTTTTTCTTTTAATCTCACCCAGTTGCTTTTTGACCTCTGGTTTTATAAATTCCATACTTGGCAAGAAAATTCCTTGGTATATTGCAGTCATTGTTCAAGAAAGTTTTGGTGACCACTATGCCATTATCTCTTCCTTCCTGTGTTACAAATCTAAGTTCACTGTGTATCCATTCTCGAGCATCATCATATCAATATCCTACTCCACAAGAATAATTTCTGACTTTCTTTCCTGCATTTTCTCTTTGAGAATTGCCAAGTATCTCCTGCACTGTTGGAAGACTCGGTATGACAGTTTGGAATTTGTAAAGTCCATTCATGTATCTGATTCATTCTGTATTTTGCTTTGTAGTTCCATCTGGGTAATATTCCACTTTCCTCTAGAATTTCAGGAGAAATCCTTTTTTTACTCAAGTATGCATATCATTCTGAGAAATATTCTATACCTTCTCTGGGGCCAATCCGTTTGGAAATTTAAGCTATAGTCCAGAACACATCATCCTCTTCTTGACACCATCTAGATAGCCAGTTATTCATATAACACATCAGCTTTTCTCTTTAAAACCATGACCCCCAAATGGAAGAACAAATGACCCAAAATCCCTCCACGTCCAGAAATGCAGGACTGTGAAGTCCTTAGAAATTTCCCTCAGTACTCATCGCAGCTCTCCTGTTGATTTCCTCGTGAAGGAGCAGAAGTGAGGGAGAGTTGATTAAGGGGATGAGTCTGAGCAGATTTTCTTCTGGGCAGAAAGCAATGCATTTCCTGATGCGCCCCTGCTAGGGCGCCAACTCTGTGAATTTAGAGATACCAACCAGCACAAGGAGATTCTTGCACTAGTGAGGAGATTCCTGCCCCAGGAGTGACTGTCCATTACCCTGACCATTCAGTTAGATTTGGGTTACTGCTTCTTTCTCCTGAAGGTCTGACTTTTATCCTGGGAAGATCCTCTTGCTTGATGTGTAAAATGGTGGCCACATTTTCTTTTTCTTTCTCACATTTCCATTTGTAAACTTTAAGACTCCAATTTTGATCCTCAAAATCCTTTTCATATCGACATTTTTCCTTCTTGTCCCTACACCCTCCTTTTTCTATAAAATCCAGAAAGCACAGAACAATTCCCTTGGTGTAGAAGTCCCTTGGCACTCCAAAAGAACACTTGTGGTTTCTCTAGCAAATTGCCCCCAATCCCCAACTCGCCATATGTACACACTGACTGTCTGTGACTTTTTCCTCTCCCGGTTGCATTGGGCCTTTCTGGGTAGTTTACTGAGTAAACCTGTACACATTCCTCATCTTGATTTTTTTTTTTTTTTTTCTGAGGAAGATATGCCCTGAGTTAACATTTGTTGCCAATCTTCCTCTATTTTTGCTTGGGGAAGATTAGCCCTGAGTTTACATCTGTACGAATCTTTCTCCACTTCATATGTGAGTTACTGCCACAGCATGGCTGACAAGGTGGTGTAGGTCCATGCCTGGGATCTGAACCCACAAATCCAAGTCACCAAAGTAGAGAGTGCTGAACTTAACCACTACACCATGGGGCTGGCCTCCCTCATCTTGATTTTTAAGAACTGCTATTCTGAAAGTTAGCAATTAGCTCTGATTAGTGTCTGTAGTATGATGACACGGTAATAGCCCAAAGTTCAGGAAGTGGAAGTTTCAAGTCCCACTACTTGCATTAAACTGGATTACCTTGAGAAAATCATTCCAGTGTCTCTGAGACTTAGTCTCCCCACCTGTGAAATGTGGAGGGGGGAGATGGGACTAGGTTGGGTTTTCAAGGATTTTTTATCTTCAGGACCCTTCATATGTAATGTCATTGAGTATCTCAAAGCATAAAAGAGAAAGTCAGAGGGACCAAGCTGAAGTGGGTATGAGCCTTGCCTGCGAGGTGCTGATCTCCATCCGCATCTCACTCCACCCAACAGCCGCTCAGTGCCAAATGAGAACCTCTGCAGCTGTGCACGGAACAGTTCAAAAACAAATCAGAGGTTCTCAAAATTTTAGTGTGTGCAGGAGTCACCCGGGAACTTGTGAAAATAGCAAATTACTGTGCAATCTCCCTCCAAAAAAATAAAAAGCCTGGGAATTTCCCATTCGTCATTTTCCTGAGGACTAGAGATACAGAATGGTACGATGGTCACATCCTGAGACATATTAAACTGAATGAATGCTGAAGTCTAGAAAATGCAGGGCGCAGCCTGATTCTATACTTTGGACCTGTCCTATGCGACCCTGGGCAAGCTAACTTCACTTTTTCTGTCCTCATCTGCAAAATGAGGGCATTCATAATAATGCCTACCTCAAAGGATTGTCACCAGAACTAAGTGATCTCATTTGGTCAAACACTCAGAGCACTGCTTGGAACATGTTTGAAATTCAGCAAATCTCAGTGCTTATTATTCTTTAAGCAAAGCATGACACAAACTTCCTGCACACACACAATCCAATATGGCGAGCATCTCACACATCTCTCTAGCTGCTTCCTTTTCTCCTACATGTTCTGTGACCCACCTCCATACCACTGGACACCTGTTGCTTTTTTTATTTGGAGCCTTAGTTTTCCCATCTGTATGACAGGGCTAGTACTGTTTGATTCAATACCAAAGAGGACCGTCAATACAGGACAAAACGTTTGAATACTGCTTGCAGACCTTTAGAAGAAAGATGCCTTGTTACACACCAAGCAGCATTATTTTGATATTTAGTATGTTAATATAACTTCCATCAGCATCTTAGAAGGCCAGCTTATTTATGTACACAATTAGTGGAACAGAATGTGGGAAATGGTAGGCAGTGGTAAAACACAGGCCATTTCCCTGAGGGAAAAAAGGCCCATAAGTCACAGGAGACAGACCGAGATGTGAAGGTCACTCACTTATTCACAGGAATAAATTATATTAGACCATCAAGTAAGTTTCTTCAGCCAGTCATAAAGAAGAATACAGCTAAGTAATTTACTCACAAATGATGGTTATAAACCACTCATCCTCTAACAAATCAAACTGCATCATACACCCCACCTAGTCATGTTCACAGGGTTACCGAAGAGGGGGTGGGGAGCAGAGACTCAGCCACTTTATTGGCTCCTCAATTCAGGCAAAAGACCACGCCTGATCATGACCAAAGATCAACACAGAGTAGCTAAATTGCTCTTCAGGCTGAAACCACTCCACTTTGAGTCCCTCCTTGAATATCAAGAATCATGCCTCCAAAGCTGAGTGCACAGAGAAGGTATCAGCAAGACCTCTGCACAGGCTTTGAGTATTGCACTGAGACTCTGACGCTCTGCTCAGCACAGTCCATTGTGGCTGAGCCAACGGCGTGGAGAAGCAGATCTGGGCAGATGTAAGCCTCTTTGGTTTAGGGAGCTGAGAGAAGGCAGCTCCTAACACGGTAAATGAGGACAACAAAAATAGGTAAAGAATCATATGCAAATTAGGGTGAAGTTTCTCATGATTTATTTTCAGATTAAAATCATACACTCCTGGAGGGGTAAAAGCCTTGGAGGAAATACAGCTAAGATTACATGCTGACCATGGGCTGGCCAAGGGCATAGGAATTATTGTCCCCATTTTACACATGAAAGAACTGAAGTTCAGAGAAATTCATTCATTTGCCTCAGATTACACAGCTCAGTTAGTGGCAGTGGAGGGACTTAAACCAAGTTTGTCTGTCTCAAAGGCCCATGGCTACAAGGAGGCTCCAAGGCTCTTTCTAACAGCCTATAATGCCTCTCCATGTAATCTAAGATAACAAATACTTTTCTTCTTGGGTGCCAACTCTGACTGGCAGTAGATCTGTCTCAGCAGAAAGAGAGCCATGATGAGTTAAAAACTAGTTGCCAAGAGTGAAGGTGTGGAGAATAGGGGCCACATGCTAACTGCTTGTCACCCCTCATTTAGCCTAACTTCCCAATGGTACAGATAAGGAATTGAAGACCTGAGGGATAAATTTACTGGCCCAGATCCTGTGGTATTGAGCAATAGAGTAAAAGTTAAAGTCCGCTTCTGCTGCCTGAGCACAGACCTTTTCCCACTGCCCCAGTGTGCTGGTATTAAGGAATGATAGGATTCTTTGCTCACCTCCTCTGACCTTACCAGTGTGCGTACTTGTTGATAACTAGTACTCCTACTTGTTATCCAAGACATTTAGCATAATGTCTTTCATCAAAAATAATAAAGCAATTTGTTGTTAGTGCCAGAGAGAGGATTCCAACTCCTAGCGACCCTGTGGACAGCAGAGCAGAACCCTGCTGGTCTTTTTGCACCATCCTCTCACCTTTCGGTGCTGTATCAGACAGTGCTCCATTGCTATTCATAGGGTTGTCGTGGCCAAGTTTTTTGGAAGTGGGTGGCCACATCCTTCTTCCTAGTCTGTGTTAGCCTGGAAGCTCTGCTGAAACCTGTCCACGGTGGGTGACCCTGCTGGTATTTGAAATATTGGTGGCTTAGCTTTCAGCATCACAACAACATGCAGCCACCACAGCATGACAACTGACAGATGGGCAGTGTGAGTTTTTCACTGGGAAACAAACCCAGGCTGCGGTGGTGAGAGCACTGAATCTTAACCACTAGACCACCAGGGCTGGGGGTGGTCTAACCACCACAATCACTATTTTTGTGCGAATAAATTTTTTCTTAACCAAAGATATACATTTGCATTATTAAAGAAACAAAACCATACAGAAGTAAAAAGGATAAAAAGTAAATTGGCTTCACTAACTCCCATGCCCCTCCCCTCCCCAATATGACCACTCTTAACCCTTTGGAACCTCCTCGAAGAACTTTTCTAAGCACTTATAGACCTTATAGGCGTTCATATACAAATATAGAGCTTTAAGGCTTAATTTAAATGTAGCCATAGTACAGAAACTACGTTGCAACCTGCATTTTTTAACCTCACTATTTCATTACCTTTCTACTTCCTTACATAGTGTCTTTTAAAGTGCTACACTGCAAAACCACCTATTGAGGGAATGTGACATAATTTGCAGAAATATAGATATACCTCCCCTAAAGTTATCTTTACTCAAAAGAATACACTTACTGATTTAACCATTCTTTGTCTAGACTACTTACAAGGAAAAACAATTTTTAAAAAGCATCCTTGCCTATTTGGAGATTCTCAAGCCCAAACCTAAGGTTAACTTCTGATGTGTCCCTCCCCCTCACACCCCTTTTCCTGTTCATCAACAATTTCCTTCGATTTTATCTTGCAAATAGCTGTTGAAGCTTTCCACTCCTCTCGTTCCCCACCACCTCCACCCTGGACCACCCTACAGTCACCCTTTACCTGGTCTACAGCAGTGCCTCCCAGACAGTCTTCTCGATTCTTCTGTAGTCCCTTTGAGTCCATTCTCTATTCTGCAACTAATATGATCTTTGTAGCAAAATCAATTTACTTTATTCTTCCAATAATAAGAGCTCTTCATTTCTTTTGAAATATTTAATAATTTTCCATTTTCAACCTGGTCTCACTCCTACATCTCCAAACAAATTCCTGAATGTTTTAATTCGTAGACAAATCCACATGGAAAAACTACATCATCTTGTTCCAAGTGCCAGAAACTTCTCTTTCCAGAAGAGCTCTGGGAGAAGTATTTCTGGGTGTTCCATTTTATGGGGAGTGTTAACTCAGGCAACTGACTCTTTCCCATTTGTGTTGAGGCACAAGTTCCCTTGAACTTTAAAGTGTTGGTAACCTTCAAGGATTATCTATTCATTTCATAACATTTTGCATAACAGTATGAATTTTTATTCTTTTCTGAAGCATGAGCATTACATCCATTATGTCCAAAAGGGCTAAGGAGGAACTATATATCTATGTATCAACATATATACCTATTGTTGCTAAGACGTCATTTATTGTTGATTTTCTTCTCAGGAAGCATTCATTATCTTTCATTTATTCCCACAAATGGACATGATAGAACTTTGAGCAGCAGGTTGATAATGACTTCTGTTTTCAATGGAAAGATTTGGAAAGTTACATTTTCTAGTTCACAATCTGATTCCAGTAACACCTTGCTTTCAGGCTTGTCCACAGTGCCTGCCCATTTGACCCGAAAAAGTGGTATTGTTGTGACTGATAAATTGAGCAAGGCAGTCACTCTAAAACTAAAAGTGGCAACAGGAAACTAGAAACTAGCAACCCATAACAAGCAAGAACCAGCAGAATAAACCTGTATTTAGAAAGAAAGCAGTTCATTACACCCTGCTGAAATTACTAAAAGTAGAAAACTAGTCCGTATCCTCCAAACCCATTGACAACTTGTTCTCTCAAATCCTTGATCCAGGCTTCCATCAGATGTGGACCTCCTCAAACATTTCCTGATAGGAAGTTTCTTTTGTTTTATCATAAGATTACTTCAATATATTACGAGACAGTTATTTTTTAATATTAGAAGAAATGAGTTTACTATACTTTAGAGCTGAGATTTTCAAACATTTCATTCTAGTATTGCCAAATGAATTTTGTTTAATTATGCACACCCTAGAACATATTTGACATATAATGTTTTTTCATATGATTAATTAATTGCAAAAGATGTCATTTCTGGCATATTATAAATATTGATATTTTAAAAATAAAATGTTCTGCCACTCTTTTAGATATTTTAATGAAATACAAATATCATAACAATTTGAGACCCATAATTATCTAGTAGAAAAATAAACAGTTGGAAATTTTGTTATACCTTTTTATCCTAAAACGGTGTTTTCATTTCACTTCCCTTACAGAATGTTATCCTAAAGTAAGATATTTTATGCTTAAAAATCTCTTATTGATTACCTTATAATAATTGTCTGCAAAGAGAAAAAATGTATATATATATAATTTTATTTAAAACAATTTTCTGTGACCATAACGCTTGGGTTAAAATAATAATATTATAATGCACATAACACATACAGTTAAAATATTTCTTCTGGGTTTAGTTGTCATTACTTTCATTATTGGTAAACAATTTATCAAAATCCCAAAAATATAAATATTGATAAACAATAGTCCTAAGGAGTAAATTTCTATTGTAAATTCATCACTTAATAAATGAATGTGGGTTGCTTATGAGACCTTAGCTAAAGGAATTGTTCAGTTGACCCTTGTTTGGTATCAGGGCCTTTGCACTTATGGCAGCACCTTTGTAAAATTCCAAATAGGTGGTAAGTCTTTCTTTTGGGAAGTATAAGAAGGGAAAGAAGGAGGTGGACAAGGGCAAACTGGACCGTTGGTAACTTCCCAGGCAGTTTGGAGAAAGAGAACATATGGAATATTGAGAACTGAAAATTGATTCCCTCAAAATTATTTATAACCATGTACTCCCTGGAAAGTCTTTGTGCATCCTGTTTGAAGCCCACTGCTTTAAAATATTGATAGTTTTTCTCCTCAAATAAGCCTCCTCCTGCAGGTAAAGACGACTACAATGTGAGGCCATCAGAGTTTACCTTCTTGACTGTGTGTATCTGTTTGAATTAGATTGAACATGCTCTCCAAGAAATATATCTTCTGTCCATTGTTATGATCCTTCCACACTATAAATACAAGGCCATGTACCGCAATAATGGTTTATGAATAATCATTCTGAGATAATCTCATCATTTAGAAATTTAGCTACGAAAATCTATAAGAGCTAAAAAACAAAAAAAGAGAGTAAGGAAGAATCCTTTGGATTATGATGGTGTAAAAGCAAAAGTCAGTTGCTTTTTAATATATTTAAAACTACTTGTCCACTCTAACTATTGTACAGACATCACACACACACACATATTCTGGTTATATCTTAAGTACAGCTCAATGCTAAGCAAAGTGAAAAAGTCACAAAATAACAGGGCAGAGATTACAGCAAGGTTACAGTTGGGGGAAGGGGAAAAGCAGCTTCTACTGAATAATAGGTTTTAAATTGGAGGTCTTTACTTAAAACCCTCAGGAAATAAAAAGGGTCAAAAAAGGAGAGAGAAAATTGCACAGGGGTTACACTACTTAAAAAGACAATCTCGTTTCTCTTTCAAAAATTGCTGTATTTTTTGGAAGATGCCTTTGAGAATGGATGTCATCACTTAAGGACCATTGCTCAATAAAAGAGTGGTCAAGAATTCTGAGTTTTATGGCACTTAAATGTTGCTGCCAATTTATAGAATGTGGTGCAATTTTGATCAATTTGATTTAAGAAACTGAAATCTCAGAAATGTAAATTAAGAGATTAAATTAATTCTTAGTTGTTGTTACTTTTTATTTTGCAACCATAAATATATTTTTAAAACATTGTTGTGGAGAAATAGTCAAATTAAAACTTTATTGACTCTAGCATCCTAAATGAAACCATGTGATATGTCTAAAAGGAAAACAGTCTACCGTCTTCAGTGGTAGGGAAAACAAGCAACTTGAATCGGGGTAAATCTCTTCATATCATTTCATTTTTACACATTCACTAGTGAGAATCCTCTTAATGTTGATAGCATATGCTAAAATCGCTGTCTGAACAAAAGTTTTCTAATGTCAATGATAAAAGAATACTGTCCTTTAATTTCTTAGGTATGTATGAATTAAATAGGTATTACACTGATAGACAAAAACTTGAGCTCAGTCAATATGTTCCATTCATGTAATTGTAATAAAGACATGAGATTAACAAAAGTTTATGCATTATTTCCTAAATAGATGTATAAATGGAACCTTGTATCATAAATATGTTATTCATGAATCACATGCCTGGTACATGGTATTCTTTCAATTAAAAAAAACTAACAAATTATTTTTCATAAAATCATTAACCTATTTAGTCTATAACTGTCATACATGCATTAAAATGAGGTTACAAGGGGCTGGCCCCATGGCTGAGTGGTTAAGTTCACACTCCGCTGCAGGTGGCCCAGTGTTTCATTGGTTCGAATCCTGGGTGCGGACATGGCACTGCTCATCGAACCACGCTGAGGCAGTGTCCCACATGCCACAACTTGAAGGACCCACAACGAAGAATATACAACTATGCACCGGGGGACTTTGGGGAGAAAAAGGAAAAAATAATATCTTTAAAAAAAAATGAGGTTACAAAATTCAGTAGAGACTAAAGTCATGGTTTCAGGTGAATTTATGCCATAAGATTTTATAAAATGAAAACAAATGATGGAGTAAGGGAAGAGAAGCCAGAATGGCAGCAGTAATCCCATGCCTGATGTCACCCATGCTTCAACCAGTTTCATGGTGCTCAATACTTTTGCTCCCTGGGCAGGCAAAATTGGATTGGATGAAAGATAAATATAAGACGAGAAGAGGACAAGAGCCAGAGTCTGAGAAAAAATTAAAGGAGATGCAGAAGGAATTAGGCAAAGCCTAATTAACGATGAAGCCCAAAGGGAACAACAGAGAATTTGAGTTATTTCTAGTGAATATTCAAAGTAGAGAAGAAGTTAAACCAGTTCAAACTGTTTTCTTCTGTTTGTATTTTGTTAAAACTTATTATTTAGAAGGGCTATTACTTACATTAAAATTTTGCCGGTTGCTTATTCCAGATTGAAATAATAGCCGACATTTTGGAGGAATTTCTATGAACCAGGCACTGGGATCATTTCTTTATACATCATCTCATTTAATCCTCACAACTCTGCAAGATGGGCAGCATCATGATCCCCATTTCACACTTATGTGAGTGGGGCTAGAGGTATGACTCAATTTTATTTATTATGGTCAGGTTGTGTAGCTAGTTTAAGAGTGTGAAGCAAGGCTTCAGACTCATTTTTCTTTAAATCCAAGTCTTTCAAACCTCTAGGTTACTGAAACTGCAAGATTAGTCAAATTCAAATATACATTTGAAATCCAAGTACAAATTTCATTTAGTAATAATCACCAGTGGATTCAATTAAAGTACAAACTCCTAATTAAACAAGTAGTTAAATGTGTTGGTGTGAGCAGAAGAATATTTTGTTAATTTTTTCCCACATTCATTTTCCCTAATGAAGATGTTTAGCTAGGATTTTAGCCTTGACAAATGTCATATGAGCACATAAACATCTAAACACATCTTTATATGTTTTCAAATAAATGTATATAAATATTTACATATACGTTTAGATAAATACATGTAAGTAAATGTATGTGGGGATACACTTACAGACAAATACATAAATTTATATATAAAAAAGGTTTTACATCTTTTATATCTATCAGTCCCCAAATTGATGAATAGATTGAATGCAAAGCAAATTTTAAAAATCCAACATAATTCTGAAAGAAATCACCAAAATGATTAAAATTTCATCTGGATAGATAAGCAAAGAGAAAAAGATTACTTGCTTTATTAGACATTAAAATGTTATAAAGCTTAAATAATTAAAACACTGTGTTGAATCTGACCAATGGAAGAAAACAGTAAGGCAGTAGTCACTGGTATGTGTACAATATATGATAAAGAAAACTTCATAGAGCAGTGGAAAAAACTTAGATAATTTATTAAATAATACAGGGGAAAGAGAATATTTGTGGAAAATAAAGTTGTGTTGCATTCATGCAGATGTAAAGAAGTTAGAAAATTCAAAAAATACTAATATAGTAACTGAAATATGATCAAATACCATTTTTAACAATACAAGTTGATTAAATTTTTAATCAAAAGTTATAGTTTCTTTTTTTCCTTTGTAACTAAATTCATGTGAGTGTACTTAATCTTGTGTTCTGCATAAATTTTGGACTCGCTAACCAATACTGTTTATATAAGAATTGAGTATTTTTTAGAATATATCATCTTTTTCACTTGGAATAATCTTTAAAAATTATAAATATATTTATATATCTACAAATATATAACTTTATATGTATATATTTAAATTTATAATGTATTATATTAAACATAAATATATAAAAATATATTCCCTGTTGCCCTCATTCCCTCCGATACTTTATTACAGAAAGAGGCTATTTTTCTGTTTCCTTAGAGGAGAGGCTACCCAGGTTTAAATCTAGGATGTTAGTAAACAATATTGAATTTATAGCTACATTCGGCCACTGTGCAAGGCATTAGACTTCTGAGCATGTCCATCATCCCTGCTACAGATACGGGCAAAACAGAGGATAAGGAATGTAGGCCCTGGGGTTGGCATCGTAGTTTTATAAGACAGGTGCATGAGAGATCTTTTATTACTGTGGGTTCTGTTGAGATTGTTATCCTATAGAGAAATGCTCGTACAGTCTTATTTGTCTTTCTCTGCTAAAACACAGTCATTTGAAGTGAGTGTAATTAGGAATAGATATTTCCTTGATATACTGAATTAGGGAGAAAATTGGTTTTGCCTAAACCTTCATTCCTCCCTCCTACCCTGAAGAAACTTTCCTTAACGAGACTGGTAATCTTAATTGCGGTTTCTGAATATCAAAAGCATGTTTTACAAAGTATGTCTAACCCAAGTTATCATCTTTGTAGCTTTATTTTCTGCTTGTTGGCATAATGGCAATTCTGTTTTTTTTAATTACGAAAATTTTCAAATGTATGGAAACTATGAAAGAATTGTATAATGAACACCCATATATCCATAATCTAATGTATTTAGATTTAAAATTTATTGACTATCTGTTTCTCATGGAGTGGAAGGCACAATTTGCTGGGAAGAGCTGCAGTCACAGGGAGCAGGAAACTGGGCATTTAGTGAAGGCTTAGAGGTGGAGTCATATGCAGCATAGTCACATTTTCCAAACAGATGGCAAGGAAAGAAAGCTGAGATGAAACCAGAAGGGAAATATGCAGCTTTATTTTGACATGCTACTTTCTTTTCTAGATGCTAAGTATGATTTTTAATGGATATCTATAATTATTTTGCTTTGCTACCCATTAAGTTGGGAAGAAGTTCCTTGAGCTCAACTCTTTCATTCGCATTTCTATGCGGATTGAAAGGAGAAGTGTAAGCAATGTTACGAGTTTTTGGTTTCTCAAAGTTAGATGTTTTGCAGTGGAAAAATATCTCAAGATAACTTTAACCATTTTCCAATAAATTCCAAAGAGTTTTCTCAATTTAGTGTCAAGTAAGTGCTAATGAAAATATAACTACAACTTTTTATCTCTCCCTAAAAATTTTATTTGTGTTTGGTTTCAAACCCTCTACAAGAATAATTAGTTTTCAATACTTAAGCGGGAGGAAAATAAACTGTTTGTGTCATTTGACCTATCAGTATCAGAGAAGTGGATATTTTCAGTGCAGAGAAATGTGATTCATTTGTACAATTCAATTAAATTATAAGACTAAAACCTGAAACTAAATTCCAGTCATCTGAAAACTAAGTACTAAAATATTCCAATCTTCAGAGAAATATGAAATTGGGGATAATATGTAATGCTCATTAAACTTCCCTTATTTGTGCATCTTCTTTTATCAAACATAGGAGATGCTGCTGCTATTATGATAACCTACTACTACAAATAATAGCTGTTTTCCTCTTCACAAAAATGAGATTGTGATGAAGGAAATCTAAGAAGGAAGACCCCCACAGGTATGATTGAAAATGGAAAGATTTGGTCCCTTACAGCATGGACCATCCGTGGCTTGTTATCTCCCCAGTGAAGTTTCAGGAGATGTGTGTTTGAGCCTTAGAAGAGGTGGCTTATATTCATTATTAACAGCAATAGTAATAAAAAAAAAAAGTGTCAACACATTGTATCACCACATTCTGTTCCTAACATTTATAAATACAGTCTCTAAACTACAAATAATTTGCTTTACTAAACCAAACAAATAAAAACAAAAAAATTATTTATATTTTATTTCTTGCCTTTTAAAATTCTTCCTACTTTTAAAAAATATGTGTGTGTAAAAGGATTGATTGAATGAGATGCCTTAAAACAGATTCATGTAAATAATATTCCTCTTTTGGCAGAAACAAAAGGGAGAACATAGAAAAAGATAAAGAAAAAGAGGAGACAACTCACCAAAGGTCAAGCCGAGGGGGTGGCTCTTTATTACTTAATTCAATAAAACCACAATAAAGTTAGCCACTACTTTTTTATTATAGCATATTGGTGCTCCTAAGAACACTAACAGTGAGAAATAAATGAATATGGCTCCAGATGCTGCAGATGACAGTGGGACGCTGGGTTTAATTCACCCTTATGAAGTCTTCTTGAATTGTGTCACTTGTAGAGTTTGTACTTGACTTTTGGAAACATAAAATGTTCATGCCACTGAGAACTAATTAAGAAATCTGGCCCTCTGTGACTGAGCTCATTTTGTTCAGGTTGACTGCATGTTCAAGTCTGACTCAAGATGCTCATCTGTGTACTGTGACCAGCTATTTCAGTTGGATTAAAGTAACTGCCTAGCTCAACACTGTTCAGATACATTCCGTAAGAATGGCGTTCACAGCCCTTGCCTGAGACCGCTATCAAATCACCACTCCAGGTTTTTAGAAGTGCAAAAATTAAAGATGTGCTTTGGGATTAACTCACAGTAATCCCAGGTTACCATTAGCAAATAAAGAGGACGGTGTACCTGGCTGCAGGTAACAACATGGATGGATCTCACAGACATTAGGTTAAGTGAAAGAAGCCAGACACAAACAGTAGGTGATTATGAATCTATTTAAATGAAGTTCAAGAACAGACAAATTTAATCTATGCTGACAGAAGCCAGAAGGAGAAATGGGTACTGAGAGAAGAGAGGCATGAGGGAGACGTCTAAGGTGATGAAAGTTTTCTTTATCTTGATCTAGACCGGCAACTTGGGGTGCATGTCTATAAAGATTCATTGAAGTCGATACTTTGTACATTTTACTGTGTGAAAGTTACACTTCAATGAAAATAACCAAAATGATTCTGCAAATGTACCTAAATAAATGTAAGCTGATTAAAAACAAAATAAGTCCACATTTTTTGGTCAAAGGCCCCAAATAGTTTCATCTTCATAATGCTGTCATTTGACTATTGTTAAGTGGGTATGAGCTCTAGATTCTGGATCTAATTTGCGTTCTCTGCTATAAAACTCAGCAAAGGCGTCAAGGCCTAGATCATATGAGCAATTTAGCACATCAGGCTCCTGTGTCTCGTTGTATCTGGTGTGTTTCAAGCAGAGAGGTAAGGAAGTCAGGTCTTCCCTGAGGGCCATGACCACAAGCCTGGCTTCAGGAATTCACTCATGAAATAAATATTTTCAAGTGCTTTCTGGGAGCCAGATGCTATTACAGGCACAGGAGTTACATGAGTGAACAACTAAGACAGGGTCCCTGCTAGTACAGACTTTACATTCAGGATTTGAGAAGAGAAAGAGACAAGTGACTTACACATCAATACGTGAAATACTCAGCTAGTGGTAAGTGCCAGATGGGGAGTGGCCATTGTAGATGGCGTGGTCAGAGAAGGCTCTCTGAAGATGTGACATCAGATCAGTGACCCCAATGATGTGGCAGAGCTAAGGATGCAGAAAGCAGAGAAACTGAACCAGGTGGAGAAAGCAGTCAGTCAAAGCCCTGAGGTGAGAAAAAACTTATGTTTGATAAATACAAAGACCAGGGAATGAGTGGGGAAATTGTATAAGTAAAAATAATAGAGGGTCTTGGAGGCCATTTTACAGAGTATGAATTTGATTCTAAATACAATGGCAAATTGGAGGGTTCCAAGGGAAGAGATGGTACAAATAGAGAGAAGTTAAATTTGAGACATATTTGGAGGTAGAACTGATCCGCTATGTATGGATTAAATGGTAGAGAGGAGGGAAAAGGAGAAATTAAAAATAACTGCTGTGTTTTAGGCTAGAGCAACTGATGGGGATAGTGATAATGGTGCCATTCGCCAAGATGAAGGAGATTTGAGTGATTGACAAAGTTGAGGGAAACATGAGTTCATTTTGGACAGATTGAGTTTGAGTTATCTTTCAGCCATCTCACAAATGAATATGTTTGACTTCAACAGGTGAAATAGCATGACCTCAGGAAGTTCAACATCATTATCCTGGTGGAAAAACAACTTTGAGTTTACACCTGAAAATGGTGGGCCAAACTTATTTTCTTTGAATAATGAGGGCGGAATTTTGAGAGTCAACAGGGATATTTCCAACACCATCCTGCTGAATTCCTAAGACGGTAACCTCTAGAAGGAGTGATTGAGAAGGGGATATATTCATCCATGTCATTGTTCTATCATGTGTCAAAACGTTTCCAACTATTTGGAGGATTGCTAAGTGAGAAGTTCTTGAGTTTTTCAAAACCTAAAACTAATAACGTTGCTATAAAACAGCACTGTAACACACAGTCTGCCCACTGGCATGACATTTTTAATTAAATTAAAATTTAAATATTAGCCCTATGGCAAAGTGTTATCACTTCTATTTATCCAAAAAGATATTTGCACCAGTGCATAAAGATATTTATTTTTGCATTGATTTGTAAAGAATTCTAACATATGTAACTAGAAGACTGCGTAAATAAATTATGGTTTCTTACACATAGTGGACTAATATACAGCCATTAAAAATAAGAAAGATCTATATATACTGATGTAAAAAATATACAGTGTGTAGGTAAGTGAAAATGTAAGGTACAGCAAATATAGTTTCATTTCATTTTGAATGAAAAAATATTCTGAAAAAAAATCAGATTGTGCCCAATTTTTTTCCATGATCGGGACATTTCCATGATGTTTAGATTTTTGCAGTAGCCACGTTACTTTTGTAATAGAAAAGAACCATAAAAATATTTTTCAAACCCATCCAATGAAGAAGTTATATGAAGCAGAGTATTTGAAATTTATCCTCTTAGTATTAGGAACGCTGAAGTCAAAGTCACAAGACCCAATATAATTTTGAGAGTATTGTGGCTTTTGCTAAAAAAATATTAAGTTTTGAGTATAAGCTTGAAACTAGATTTGGAAGAGGTGCAGACAAGATCTATGCTTAACACCTGAGTGGCCCCCTTTCTCCTCAATCTGATATAATTTCCACAGATCGGATGCTGTTTCAGCTGAGACTGCAGAAGGTTCACAGCTTTTCTCAAATGTTCAAGGGTATTTGGAAGGAGAGTACATAATTTTCTGGTTTTTATTATTTTATACAAGATTATAGAGATGGGCCAGAAAAAGTTTATATAACTTCACGTGAAGGGCTCACATCATTAAAATTATTTTGAAGGGAAGAATGTATCATAGAAATGTCAGTTCTCCCAAAGTTAATTTATATATCTCATGCAATTCCAGTTAGAATCTCAAAATAGCTTCTTTTAACCAAATTTCTTTTGGAAGAGTAGATGTCTGAGAATATTAGAGTTAATTATGAAAAAGTAGAATTGTGAAGGAGGACCTGCTTTTCTAGATAATAAAATAGACCATAAAGCCATTATATTCAAAAGAGTATTTTCTTGACTTGAGACTAGAAAAATAGATCACTGGAATTGAATAGAGAGTGAAGAAATAAATCCCAATATATTTGACATATATTTCATTTCGATGTAAAAAATGTATTATAAGTTAATAAATGGTGCTGTCATAACTGGCTACTCATCTCAAAAAAATAAATATGGATCCCTACCTCATCACAGGTACAGAAATAAACCTGAGACGGATTAAAGACTTAAAGGTAATGCATAAAATAATAACAAGCTTGAAGAAAATTAGCACATCGATTAACTGAGGGTTGGAGAGCTGCATAACAAAGACAGGTGATCCACAAACTATAAAAGATATTTGACTTCCTACAATTAGAATATACTTCTATTGCAAAAAAGAAAAAAAAAAAAGACCAAAAGACAATACTTGAATGCATATGAAAAATAATCTATTTAAAATTAATTTTTTTCAAAACCGATAAAAAATAAAATGGGCAACGGGTACAAATAGACAATTAAACAGGAGTTAATCCAAACCATCAGTAAGTGTATAAAAGATGCTTGACATTCAAGCTAAAGAACCAATAAACTACTACTTGGCTAGTATTAAAAAGTGATCACAAGTACTTCTGGAGAAGTCCATTGTAATGGGTAGCCTCTTACACTGCAGTAGGCATGTAACGCATAGAATTAGTGAAAAATAATAACGCAAATGATAAGAACCCCTGATAAGATCAGCATGTGTGATATACCATAAATATATATGTACATGTGGAAAAGCGATATGTTGAACATATGGTCACAAATATTGATTGTGGTTATCTCCAAATAGGAAGATTACAGGTGAGTGTAGCATTCTTCTGATACTTTTTGAATGTTTTCTTTTTTTTACAATTTTTTTTTTTTTTTGGAGGAAAATTAGCCCTCAGCTAACTACT
Organism: Equus quagga; assembly: GCF_021613505.1. Taxonomy (NCBI): domain Eukaryota; kingdom Metazoa; phylum Chordata; class Mammalia; order Perissodactyla; family Equidae; genus Equus; species Equus quagga. The sequence goes on along the minus strand of NC_060270.1, from coordinate 98,133,281 downwards.
GCCAGTCCTCCTCTTTTTGCTGAGGAAGCCTGGCTCTGAGCTAACATCCGTGCTCTTCTTCCTCTAGTTTATACGTGGGACGCCTACCACAGCATGGCTGCCAAGCAGTGCCATGTCCGCACCCGGGATCCGAACCAGGGAACCCCGGGCCGCCGAGAAGCGGAACGTGCGAACTTAACCGCTGCGCCACCGGGCCGGCCCCTTTTTTCTTACAATTTGTGTAATGCTAAATCATCAATTAAAATTTGTGACAAAATAAATTCTTAAAAAACTCAAAAACCATACAAATATACACTCCTTTCAACTTTTCCTTCCCTACTTTCATTTCCAAGTCAAGTCTGGTTGGTTTGGCTTTATTTCAATGGGGATGGGGGTGGCAGATTAGAAATGAGAAAACATGCTCACCAAAGAACAAGGGCGATAGGATGTCCCTGAATGAGATTCAGATAGAATGACATAAGGCACTAAAATTTCCATTTCATCCCTTGTCAGTCCAATTTTAGTAACTTTTGACATTTGAAGAAACAAAAGCCTGCAGTCAATTTTGCTCTTCTCTCTCCCCAGGGCCTTATAAACAACCTTAGAGAATATTTGTACCACTTGTAGCAATAACAGCTTCTAACCTGCCTTCCCTTCTCTCACCTTGAGTATGAGAGAAGACAACAGAATTCAAGGACAAGTGAGTCTTTTCCTTGACATTTTATTTAAGATTCATCCTCCTTGTTATATTTTAGATTTAAGGGGCCCCCAGCCCCACCCCAGTATCATCCACAGGTTGAAATCTGATCTGACACCGTCTACGCGGCTTGCTTAGTTGCTTATAAAGACTAGTTGTAATTAGGCACGATGTGGGCTACAATGTAAGCCTGTGTTACTAATAACAAGTGGGATGTACAGCATTGAGAGACAAGAAGTGCCCTTTATTCCCATTTACATTACCGGAAAAATAGACATACATAGAACCAGTGCCATGTGAAGTTTTTTAAGGCAATAAAAGTGTTTTGAATTCCTAGACATCCTACGAGTTTCAGTTTTATAAAATGTGCCATCTATTTTCTTCATTTTCCCTCCAGTCTTTTAGCATCACACATTTAGCCTGGCTTTCCCTTGTCTAGAGGCCAGGGAGGGTTCCCAGCATATGCTTATGCAAGAAGAGGGATGTTTGCCTTCTTTCCAACCTTGCCCCCGCACTCTCGTCATGCAAAGCTGAGAAGCAGAAACACTATACAGATTCTCCAGAACCTTCTGTGTGCAAATTCCAAAAGAGTTTAGAGTTCTGAGGAGTGTTGGAAGTACAGAGAATCAGGAAGCATACCCCTTCCATAGCCAAGTGTTCCCAAGGCAAATCCCTCTGGTCCCCATGGATACCTTTCACTATGGCCAGAATGTGACCCATTGGCCTCTCTCCCCGTTGCTGTACAGAAAAGAAGCCCCTGCATACAACAGCCAGTGCTGTGCTCAGTCATACTGTTGAACAGTCACCCGGAGGCTACTAGAATTTGTCTTAGCTCAGTACAAATTTATTGTACGTCCGCTGCGTGCAAAGTTCTTGACTGGAGATAGAAGAATAAGCCAAAGTCCCTGACCAGGAAGGGACGGTTTCCTATCAATGTAGTCAGATAGATAATAAAATAAGAAGACATGATAATTACTATAATAGAGGCATAATCAAGGTTTGATGGAGTATACAGAAGGGGTGATTTAGTTATTCTTCCTAGGACTGTAAGCTGGGAAAAAGAAGAAGAGAACGACTTTAGAGAGAGGGAATATTTGAGGCAGGTTTTAAAATATAGGAATTTACATAGCAGAGAGGTGGAGCTAAACAGGGGCTGTGTAAGCTTCAAGAACATCACACACAGAGACAAGCAGCTTGCCAGGGCAAGATGTGGCTCAGTGGTGAGTAGCTAGCGCTGTGCCACTAAGGTGTAGGGCAGACGTGGGAAGGGACTGGAATTATAGACAGCTACCAGGTTGTGAGCAGTCTCCTCACCTTGTTAAAGACCCATCATAGGCTTTTTAGGAAGGAACAGACACAAGCAGATTTTTAGAAATAAAAGAATGACCACAAAGGGAGAGACCCAATCAGAATGACAATGGGTGTGTGGTGCTGAGTTACTGGTGGCTGTTGGAGTCAGAGAAGAGTCTAGGAGACAGCATAATTCCATCAGGTGAAAATGATGGAACCCTGAATCAATCCTAGGTGAAGGTGATGGGACAGGTGGGAAAATATTTGTAAATAGAATTGTTTTAACTTGGCAACTAAGGGTAGAATAGGGGTGAAGGGAGACTGTAGCTTTATTCCCTTTGTTGGATTGCTAATGTTTGAAAAACACTACGATGATTTCTTTAGCTTGTGATAAGATTTATGTTGTATATATCTTGGGGAACTGGAGCCTATTATGCTGAATTAGATTAATTTTGATGATTCAGTCATGAACCCTTCACTCTTTAGTTGATGCAGACAATATTTATAACTTTCAGCATTGTGCATTATAATGACTGTGACTATTTTATGGAAAACTGAACCCTAGTATGAAAATGCCATGTCCAACTGGCAAAACCGTGTAGAATTCCCAACAAAGATATCTCCAAGCAGTAGCATTCTTTTCAAAGACTGCTTGAGATCTGTGTCAAGATTCAGATACGTCATACAGAAATAAGCATAAACTTCACCATCACATCAAGAAAAACACAACAGGTAAAGGACCACCACCATGACAATAGCAAATAAACATAGAGCTCTGACATCTAAAATCCTTCATGTAACAGCAATCTACCGCAAAGGGAAAGAGCGAGTCTACCCCCAAACCGAAAATAAACCATGCCTTGGTTCTTGATTCTTTTGCACCTTTGTAGTCAAAAAGGCCTCTATATGGAAGTTTATACAATTAAAAATAATGACTAGAGATTCCTAACAGAAGAACAGCATTAGGTTAGAAGCACTTATATTTCTGGTAAAAATCAAGTATGTTCTTCTAGAAGATGCTTAAAATTTTTATATGTAAGGTCCGAGTAGTTCTGCTTTCATTTTCATGTGATGCCTTACTACCCATCAATTTTATTACTTGGGGTTTTTCTTGTAAATTGGGATGAGTTGTGGTGGGTAGTGCTAAGCAAAGAATCGTTAAACCTAGAATTTTCACGCCTTGGATCAGGCAGGCTCTGGACCACTAGGCTTCATTCTCGTCTCTCCAAACCAGGAAGAACAAAGGAGATAATTCAAACTCCCCACTGCACAATCCGAGCTCTGCCACTTCTCACATTTGTGACTTTGAGCAAAGTCACTCAATCTCTGTCTACCTCAGTTTCTTCACCTATAAAAAGGGATAGTGATAGTACCTAATTGTAGAGTTGTTATGAAGACTAAATGAGCTAATATATGTAAAACACTTAGACCAGCGTCCAACACATATTAAGCCACAAACAACAGTTGTTGCTATTATGACCGGGTTTGGTGTTAACTGTTTATTCTGGACTTTTCTGCCTAATGTGGGCAATAAGGTCAGTTGCCTTTAAATGCATAATAGAACTTTATTGATTTGGAATAATCAAAGAATAAACTACTAGCAATTTTTTAAAAAGATACCACCCCCCCCCCCCCCGTTTTTAATTCCCTCCATCGGAGTCTGGTTTCTATCCGCATATAGCTTGGCTCTGCCCTCAGAGGAGACAAAAACTCAAGATACAGGAAAGCACTTTATAGCGGCCTAAATACGGAAAATAGCAAAGTTCTGCTTGGCAAAAGGGCTTTAGAAATCCATAGGGCCTGGCGGCTCCTGGGGGAATTGAGCGCCTGGAAGATTCTTTTAAGAGCCGCAGGCCTAAAGGGGGACTGGAGGACGGGGTCAGTCTGAGAGTGGACAGAGTAGAACGGGAGGAGACTGGGGTGGAGAAACAGGGCAGCCCAGGGAGTGAGAGCTGCTTTCAACCCCTACTTTCCCCGCCCCCCTTAGTCCATTTCAGTTTCTGCCAATTTCCTATAAACTTCATTGTTTAACATTCTAACAATTCAAAACGTTTCTAGAAAAGAAACATCCTTAAAACACATAAAAAGATAGGAGCTTTTGCTTTCTGTAACTAAGGAAAAAGTGTCCTTCCCCAACTGTTTAAAAAAATTATCTTTCTAAAATGAAAATCCTGAAACAAGGGAGAATATACCAGCTATGTTGACCTATCACAAGGGTAGTAAGGAATCCTTATTCTTTGGGCGTAAATTTTGCATTTTTATCATACAGTTCCAAAAATGCATGCGTTTGAAAAGTACAGTAACTGAGACTTTTTATAATCAAATTTGCTTTGCCATTGGTTGATTTTGTATTGGTTATATTTCTTTCACCCAGAGCTCCCTGGAGTTTTATGACAGGAAAATGAAGATGGTTTTGGCCCTCAGAAGAATGACAAATACTGAACGCAGCAGGAGCCGGGCCTGAGCTCATGCCTGAGATGCAGGTGTTCAGAGTTCCAATTCCAGCCTTAGCAAGGCTTGCTGAGTGCCCTTGGGCGAGTCACTCAACCTCCCTTTGCCTCTCTTCCCTCCCTGCTAACGTGAGGCTATTAGTGCTCAGTTCCCTCACAGGGTGGCGAATGGATTAAGTAATTAGAAAACTAGAGTCTCTTCCCACGTAACCCTTTAAGAGATGAGAATTTAACCAAATGATTCTTAACTGTGTTAGAAAACAAAAATGACAAGCAAAACAGAGTGAGAGCTACACAGAACAGAAATGTAGCTATCAGTACAAAAGATTGATGAAGACTACCACTTCATTTTACCTAAGCAGAAAAAATTATCTCGGGACATACATTATTTTCAAATAAAAGTCTTACTCTTCTCTCCTCTCTCTCTCCCTCTCTCCCTCTCTCTCTCTCTCTCTCTCTCTCTCTCTCACACACACACACACACACACACACACACGATACCCGTCCACCATCCCTCATTCATTTCTATTTTAAAGTATTTCATTTATGTGGTCTCAAAATAGAAGACTTCCAAATAAAATCATCAGCATTAAAACAATGTTTGAAATAATTAGGTTACAAATTCTGGAGCCCTTTAATGTGGCTGCAATTCTCTAACTCTGTGCATTCCATGTATGGCCCTATTAAACGTACCAGGCACCAATGTTGCCGGCTGTCAAAAAGCAAAATGAAAAATAGTTTTAATAGCTGCTCTTTGACCTGTTTTATATTTTATGTCAATTATAACAGCACACAACCATGCATAATTATGAAGCATAGATGCATTAAAATGTACACATAATTTGTGTTCTTATGGCAACCATTGCATTAGGCTCTAGAAAACAAACCTATTGTTATAAGTCATTTGCACATTAATATATTAGTATTAAATATCGAAGACAGATTTGTCCATCCATCTGTTTTGAATCACTGTAAGTAAATATATCTTTTTGGAGGGGTGGACAAAATCTCTACATAAATGCACTCTGGGTGCCATCTGCAACATATATTATAATACAGAGTTTAGCACTATCGTGCATAGCAACTCCAGCAAAGACAGTGCCATGTGATTGTCATTTGAATGTCATTTTTAAAAAATGATCTGGTATATGGACAGAAGGAGGAAATTTTTTTCTGGCACTGCCGTAAAAATTCCTTCATTTGACTATCCCCTGGTTTTTGGATTTCTTTCTTAAAAGCTTACATTCTTCCAAGGGTAAGAGAAAAATAATCATTTTAATGCTGGGTAAATGAACAAAAAAGTATGTTTTCTCTATAGCAAAATTATTAAAATACCAGCAAAAATTGCTTTAAAATATTTGATGACTCATAACAGTGACCCTAAGAAGCAGGTGACCAAACCAGAAAATGACCTTTCCATGCTACAGATGAAGAACCCAGAGATTTTTCAAGAAATTATGTTACTCCAAGTTTAACCTTAGAGTATTCTCATGATTTTATGGATATATAGTGAGACTGCTGGGGCAGGGGGCACAGAAGGGAGATGACAAGTAAGAAACAGAAGTCAGATATCCTGACTTCATGTTTGTCCATTTAATACCTTGATGCCCATAAATTTGAAGGGAGCAAGACTCCATTATCCTTTTAATTTTATCCCTATTTCCCTAGCTCTGAGCAATTGTTGTAGATTATCTACCCCACCTGACTTCCTCTCAAAGTTAGGTCTGGCCTGAAGAAGGAAAAATCAAGGAACGAGGTTGGGGGGTAGAGGGGGAGGTAGCCATGAACCCATTCCCTTAAGTCCTAGCTGAAACAGACAAGCATCTGAATTTCTATTGAATTCACTTCAAGTGATCCCATTGTTTTCGTCTGGGTGACCAGGAGAACTAGAACAATTGTTACACCCATTGCTGAAGTTTCATCTAAAGTGCTTCACTCCTCTGTTCTTTGTTTCTTTTGTTAGATGTCTGTAAGTATAGACGTTAAGAATTTTTATTCCATTTCTACGTAACTAGGCTTTGAGGTCAGAGGCATTTCTCAGATGATTTCAATCTACAGTGGCTACTTAATTCACACATTTATTGAGCAGTTTACAGGTGTTGCATCATTGCCAAGGTATCACCCGGATATTTTTTTAAGCTTTAATTTGTTTCAATTATAAGAGTTATTAAGTTTCTCTAGGATATTGTAAATATTTGTCTCTAAATGTAATATTTCTGTCTCTAAATAATCATGTAAAATTTTAAATGTTTGGAAGAGGACTGGAAATATCTGGCTTTTATGGACTTTTTTTTAACTTGTGTCACTATACAAAGAAAAATTACTCTATACCAATATAGCTGGTTCCTATATTTATGAATAGCCTGATAAAGAGATTAACTTTCTTTCTTTCTTTTTTGAGGAAGTTTAGCCCTGAGCTAACTGCTGGCAATCCTCTTCTTTTTGCTGAGGAAGACTGGCCCTGAGCTAACATCCGTGCCCATCTTCCTCTACTTTATATGTGGGATGCCTACCACAGCATGGCGTGCCAAGTGGTGCCATGTCCACACCCAGGATCCGAACCGGCGAACCCCAGGCTGCTGAAGCAAAACATCTGAACTTGACCGCTGCGCCACCAGGCCGATCCGAGATTAACTTTCTGAGAAAGAGGTACTGATGGAAAACAATGGAAACAAAGGGAGATTGAAGAAATGGCTGGAGAGGGAAGAAAAGATGGAACCTAGCAATTGAAGAGAAGGAGAGAATGAGAAAGATTCTAGTGAATCCCAATCCTAGATTTTGAGACAGAGCTGCCAAAATTTAGATAGTGGGTATACAAATACATTGGAATTCATGCCTCAGATTCCCAATACTGAAAAGCTCCTCAGGATAGTTCTAGAGTGTGTCACAAGGTTACCCTTAAGGCTGTGTTTTATGGGACAAGACATGTTTTTTCTTTTTTTAGGAAGATTAGCCCTGAGCTAACTGCTGCCAATCCTCCTCTTTTTGCTGAGGAAGACTGGCCCTGAGCTAACATCCATGTCCATCTTCCTCTGCTTTATATGTGGGATGTCTACCACAGCATGGCATGCCAAGTGGTGCCACATCCGCACCCGGGATCTGAACCGGTGAACCCCGGGCCACCGAGGAGCAGAAGGTGTACACTTAACGACTGTGCCACCGGGCAGCCCCTGGGACAAGATTATGAGTCGTATAAGGCACTAAGAATGGACTGGGGGTGAAGAAATGAAGGAGATCACACAGCCGAGCCAGACAGAAAGATATGCTCTCTGTTTGGCAGGTTAAGGTACACTTAGTTTAAAATCATATGCTTTTCAAATTTTAAATGTTAAAAGATCACTAATTTAAGAAAAAATGACAATAATGATTTGTTCTTCACAGAGCAAATTATTCAGGATGAAAATGGCATAGTGAATTCTAGATTATTTACTTGTTTTCAGCACTATTTCCTCAAATCCATGTTCACAGCACGTTGAAATTCATATTTGCTTAACCCACAAACATTTGCCAACAATATCTGTGATTTGCTCACTCCCATGTACTAAGATGGAGTTTTCACGCTTTTTAAAAATTATTATTAGTGACTCATTTTACGCATTTAAAATCTTACAAGAATGGGTCTTTGCCTCCTATTATGCCTGTGTGTGTTGAGTGCTAGTTTGACAACACAATTTCACTGACGTCCAAGGCTGCTTCATTTTTCTACACTTAATTATCCAACTCAACTAAAATTAACTTTTCAAAATAGCATTCTTTCACACGCCAGTTACAAAACTGACTATAAAGAAAGTTCTATACATTTTGGTGGATAATATTCCAGGCCAAACTGCTTGAATTGATGGAACATCTTTACCATTCTATATAAGAATCTGAGATTTTTCTGCAATTTGTCTTCTTTATCCTCAGTGAAATCTACTTGTTTTATTCCTCTGTCACCATCCCTACCCTTATTTCCCAAGAAATGGGACAAAGCAGCTTCAGTTGAAATACAAATCCCCTGCTAGTTACCAGTGCCAATCTAAATATTGCTTTTTCACCCCTGCTTCATTCCCTTTCATTGCAAGGAACTTCTTTAATGAAGAAATTTTATTTAACAATTTATTAATTGCCATATCTATTGAGAAATCACCAATTTGACTTATTCATTTAACATAGCCCTGCGCTGGCAAACGATATTTACACATTTGGTGAAAGTTACCAGCTCAAGAGCCTGACTTTTCTTTGCTATTATAAGGAGGCCAACATTAATGGCAATAATCCTGGGGTCTGCCCTTGGGGAGGCGCAGCTGCCCATCTGCCTGGTGCTAAACATTAGGTTGGTACAAGGGGCCTCTATCAGAAGGACAGGATCAATCTTCAAGCATCCAGCACATGGTAGCACTTCTCAGTACCACAAGCTTGGGGTTGGGAGACTGGTGTGACATTATAATGCACAGCCTAATTATCATACAGCTTCAGATCGGAACTAAAGTGACTACAAGTAAGATTTGGGCAAAAGATGATATTTCATCCTATCTTTAAGTATTCTTTAAAATGTACATGAAGCCCCTAGAGAACTTTTTATTTGGTAAAGAAAAAAACTTTTGTAAAACAATATGCAATTTGGCCTTCAAATTGTTTTAATCTTCACCATAGAAACAATACATGCATTACTATATAGATTGTAAATTGTATAACCAATTTCCTACGCATTTGAAAGTTTACTTAATGGAAGTCTGGATGCCCACATAAACTCTCCAGTTAGATCTGATGGTGTATTTTCAAGGGCATTACTTCCTTGTCCTAAAATCTAAAGATTGAGATTATTCTTTGAGGGAAATCTATCTAGTCCTCAAGAAGAAACATCCTGGAGTTGGTAAGAGTTTTAGCTATCAAAGATATCACGACCAAAAGGATTTATTGAGTGCCACTGTGTCAAAACTGTTTAGAATCAAAATATTAAGCCACAGAAAAAGTTATTGAGCTTTATATTGACAAATGTTCCACTTAGTTGCCTGTCTTGAAGAAGAAAAAGAGAGAGACTCAAACTGATTTGAGAAATAGCTGCCTGGTTATGAGCTTTTGTAATTTTACAACGGTTGAACTTCCCAGGATTGGTGTAAGAGTACTATGGCCCTGATTAAACTGGGATATGCAGAAAGGTAAAGAAAACTACACCAAACCTCTGTATCTCTTGAACCACCAGTAGGTAAGAAACACAGGGCAGGCCTTGTTTTATACATATGCTAAAAATCAGGTTACTCAAACTACATGCGCTGATGACATCCAATGACTCTGGTATAAGTAAATATTTGTTTGGGGGCCTATTTGGTAAGATTGAAAAGGAGTTATTCATTTCACTTTGGACCCTTCCTTGCATTTGAATAGAAAGTCAGACTGATAAAAACTCAGCATTGGGTCCTAGCCTAGCAGACTGCTCAAGATAAAAAGCACTAGCTATTGTCAAGTCAGACCAGGTTAGAGACAATCGGTTGCGGACGAGATTGAAAGCATTGCTGGCATTTGGGAGTTTCTGTGACAGGCTACAAAAGGGATTCCATTCTTCTTAACTTGGTGGCTGGCCTGCAAGCTACTATGGGAGTCCCTTCCCCTAATCCATACTGTTCAATTGTCAGGAAAGCTTGTAAACAGGAGCCTCCATCAGTTACCTCAGAGTGGTTTGAACAAACTAACATCATAACAAGAGTGTTTATGGAAAAATGCTTAAGCACTGAAGCAGAAAGGGCTTAGCACTGATCAGACCTCTCTTCCACCTTTATTCTTCACTGTTCACATTGAAATGCAAATATCAGCACAGGGTTTCCACTGGCGTGCCACTCACAAATTGAAAAGCAGTTTTTATCTATGCAAATGTAAGCATGGTAATTGAAGTTAATCAATCAATGCTAGCTTTCACTAAAACCTTGAACATGATTGAATAAAGTAATTATCATTCAGCAGAAAATGATGAAGTTGTAGACAGCATGAACCTTATTAAAGGAGGATTTTGAGTCACAATGGCTTAATTTAGCTAACAGCCCAGCCTTAGCTCAAGCAACATACTACTCTTGCTGCCTAGAATTGTTTTATGATTAAAAAACAACAACAACAATAATGAGGGTGGGGGAAGGTGGAGGTAAGTATAAAGTAGGGTTTTTTTAATCATTATTTTCATAGTCCTGGATTAATAAAAAGTACTTGTCACACTACAAAGGAGAAGCCATTATTAACATCTTTTTTTAAAAAAAAACCTAAATAGATAAGTGAACAAGGATTGTTATGACATTTTTTATATGGCTAACGACAACAGGCTCTGAATGCTACTGTTATATATTTAACATAAATGGAGGAAATAAAGTGAGCGACTCAGAAGACTTTGTAAAATAAACACAAACTTAGATAAATATTTCCATATGCAAAAGGAACCTATTAAGATATCATAAATCGAATGTTAAACTCTTAAAAGTATGACTTCAAACATAATTTGTATTTTTTTAATTGATTTACAGCAGTTTCAATAACAGAACATATGCTACATTTTGCACAGCCTTTCAAACTCTTCATTTTTCTGGAGTGCCATATATTCAACTACTTGCTTTGATTTATAAAAAACAGTCT